>NC_066869.1:45810597-45948522 GCF_022985175.1 Labeo rohita | reverse complement strand
CTCTGTTTCCAGCAAGCACATCTTTAAATGTCACCAATCTGTCACTGGCGAGCTTCCTTAAGGCAGAGCGAGTGAAGCTGCTGAGGCCCAGCTGCAGCCCAGCCGCCGTTTTTCTTCCTCTCGACCGATCCATACCTTTCTGGATGAAGGGGAAGGTGGGGCTGATTAAGTGGCTAAGTGATAGCTGACACTGCCCGCCTCGCTATAGGCCCACTCCATCCACTCCACATCCACTCACGGCTGTACAGGATCAGTCGCCCCACAGAGCTGCACATATATTATGGCAGCAGTCGCTGTCAGAGCCTGCGCCGTGCCGCCATTTATAAACCAAACATATTGATCATGCATTGCAGCAGATGCTATCACGGTGGCCAGGAGGGAATGGAGGGATAAAAAGGGATCGTTATGTAGGGTGTAGGTGACATGCTGGCGCTCTCTTGACTAAATGCTTCTTATTGCAGCTTATTCTGATCAAGAATTGCTCATTTGGACAAAAGAAAGAGTTTGTTGTGTTTACTGGCCATTTCGGGTCAGGTTTATGTGAAATATGTGATTACAGCACAATAATAGACCGGAGAGAGATGGAAGCACAAATGTAATACTTCGATTAAGCATTCTGGAGGGAAATAAAAATGGAAAGGAAATGGAGAAGGAGAGATGACGCCTACGGTGCGGCTTTTGGCTTCTGGAGGTATTGTGTTGTGTTTTATGGTGGGAGCAGACGAATTAGAATTAGAAAACATCAGTCTTTTGCTCTCTCTCACCTATGCAAGCAGCTACGCTTTAATACCGACTATAAACCGCGGGTTGTTCCTCTAGCAAAGCAGAGTGTGGGCTGAAAAAGGACCAAGTATTCCCTCTAATCCTTATTGTGCATCTGATGCTCTGTGAAGTTTCGCACTGAGATGCAGAAGAGTTATTTGCATATGACGCAAACACGTTGAACGAAATTTGCATGTAGGAAATTGGTTGCAAATGTATGAATTGGGTATATAAGTGAGACAAAAGAAACCAGGCGTGCACACAAATGTCCCTCTTTAATTGTCGACAGTAATAGGCTAATAATTGCACCGGGAAAACAGCACTGATTTGAATCCAAAGCATTCTTTAATGAGCCTCATTTGCATTGGAAAAGGCATGTTTGTGATGAAAAAGCGGCAGTGACAATTGAAGTGCATCACAGGTAGGATGTGGGGAACAGTTTGGGGGAAAAAATCTGATTGCAAATTAACTGATAAAAATTGCAATTGTGATTTAAATAGTTTTTTTTTTTTTTTTTTTTTTTTTTTTTCTTACTTGTAGGGCTGCATAATTTGGCCAAAAAACAACAACAAAAAAAACTGATAACAATATGACTACAAAATGATTACTATTATAATATTTCACTGTAAAATAAAAAAAAATAATAAAATAACAATTATATTTAATTGTAAAAAATTATAAAATTATAATGACCTAATTTTGTTTAGTAACTGTAATATTTAATGTTTCTATTATTAAAAATAATAATAATAACAATCATAAATATTACAGTTATTCAACGAAATAAGAAATATTACAATTGTAGTTCACAATAAAAAGAAAATATTTTCACACGTTAGTTTATAACTGCTTCTCATTGCCGTTTGTAAAAACACCAGATCATGAGCTGTTCACTGTGCCACGCTTCACTCTGAAATACATATTCATTTAATTAAATTACCACCTCAACATTTTAATAATTACACTACGCCATATTGCGATTTCACTTTTATTTGGAATAATAACAGGACTATTGTGCACACTGTGCCTTTTAGAGAGGACTGCATTGTATGTCAATAAGAGTGTTGTGCTGAAATACTACACACTAAAGTGGTGCCACTGATTCACCTAGAATGTGTATGAGCGCTAGTGTTCAATGGCGAAGAGTTTTACAGCTTGAAAACAATAAAGATTCATTAGGGGGAAGGAAATTTATGTAGCTGGAGAGCTGTTAAAAACAACGGTGCATGAAAAGGCACATTGATTCAACCCGTACTACTGACGACTGTCTTGCATTATCTTTCCCCATCATTTATTGCTCATCTAGCCGCAGCCGCTCCACCCCAATATTTCCACTCAAACTCTGACCTTCACCTGAGAAACAGGCCCACGTTGTCATTAAACAACGTTCTGGAGTCTTTTTTAGAAATATCCAGGCAGGGTTGGCAACTAGATTGATGGGTTTGCGTTAGCTGGCGAGATATTCTGGAGGTTATCTGATGGTGTAAAATTTAATTAGGGCTTTATTGATGGAAGATGTAGACAGCACAGACAAACTGCCTGAAGAACTACATACAGCGCAAAGATGAGGGCAAAGGGGCATATCCTGTGTGTCTGTCAATATGCCAACAAAACCGACAGGTTCTGTCTTCCCATTTCGACTCTGGGTAGAAATTGTGTGTGCTGCAAAATGCACACTCTATTTTTATTCTTATGGTGTAACCAATCCATTTGAAAATACCATAATCAATTCTCAAGGGTGAAGGCCTTAGATTTTATATTTATTGAAAACAATCAGAGTTATTGAATGGGCAGTCGCACATTACAGTAATAAGAGAGATGCATCTGACTGACATAGATGTGCCATTTAAGGTCATTTGGGTTAGAAATGTCGTCTATCATGTGCTTGTGATGGTGAGATTCAGTATTCATGTATTCATGCTAAACTGTATTTAGTTATTTTGCATTGTGCATGACCGGTTTTTGACCTGAATTTGCTATGATGTGAACCAGACTTGTATAGTAGGCGGCCGGAAGCCAAATGAACCAGGCTGTGTAACCAATCTGTCCATCTAAAAATCCACCATCCATCCATCCATGTATTCATCCATCCATCTACCTACCCGTAATTCCATCCATCCCTTCATCCACCCATCCATCTATCCATCCATCTACCTACCTGTCATTCCGTCCATCCATGCATTCATCCATTCATCCATCCATCCATCCATCCATCCATCCATCCATCCATCCATCCATCTATCCATATACCTACCTATCATTCCATTCATCCATCCATCCATCCATCCATCCATCCACCCACCTAGTTATCGTTCCATCCATCCATCCATTCATCTATCCAACCATCCATCCATCCATCCATCCATCCATTCATCATCCATCCACCCACCCACCCACCCACCTAGTTATCGTTTCATCCATCCATCCATCTATCCATCCATCCATCTACCTACCTATTGTTCCATCCATCCATTGTTCCATCTATTCATCATCCATCCATCTACCTACCTATTATTCCATCCATAATCTACCTAACTATCGACCCATCCATCCATCTACCTACCTTTCATTCCGTCCATCCATGCATTCATCCATTCATCCATCCATCCATCCATCCATCCATCTATCCATATACCTACCTATCATTCCATTCATCCATCCATCCATCCATCCATCCACCCACCTAGTTATCGTTCCATCCATCCATCCATTCATCTATCCAACCATCCATCCATCCATCCATCCATCCATCCATTCATCATCCATCCACCCACCCACCCACCCACCTAGTTATCGTTTCATCCATCCATCCATCTATCCATCCATCCATCTACCTACCTATTGTTCCATCCATCCATTGTTCCATCTATTCATCATCCATCCATCTACCTACCTATTATTCCATCCATAATCTACCTAACTATTGACCCATCCATCCATCTACCAACCTATCATTCCACCTATCCATCTATCCATTCATCTACCCAACCTATCGTTACATCCATCCATCTACATACCTGTCATTCCATCCATCCATCCATCCATCCATCCATCCATCCATCCATCCATCTATTATTCCATCTATTCATCATCCATCCATCTACCTACCTATTATTCCATCCATCATCTACCTACCTATCATTCCACCTATTCATCCATCCATCCATCCATCTACCTACCTATCGTTACATCCATCCATAAACCCACCTGTCATTCCATCCATCCATCCACCTATCATTCCATCCATTCATTATCCATCGATCTACCTGTTATTTCATCCATCAATCTACCTTTCATTCCACCTATCCGTCTATCCATCCATCCATCCATTCCACTAAGCCATCCAACCGTCTATCTACCTACTTATTGTTCTTCCATTCATCATCCATCCATCCATCCATCCATCCATTCATTCATCTACCTACCTATCGTTCCATCTATTTATCATCCATCCATCTACCTACCTATTATTCCATCCATCCATCCACCTACCTATCATAACATCCATTCAACAACCTACCTGTCATTCCATCCATCCATCCATCTACCTACCTATCATTCTTCCATCCATCCATCCATCCATCCATCCATCCATCCATCCATTATGTTGTTCTATCCAGCGTTCAATCTTTCTATTCATCATCCTGTTTACTGCCTCACTTCAATTCCAATTCAAATTAAGGGTCTGAACTGGAATTTCAAAGGCATTCTCAAAAAAGTTCTGAATGGTACACAACCTTGTATTTATTTATTCATTTCTGTAAGTAGACATACGGAGAACTAAGGTACACAACTAATGCACTTCATGCATACTCCATAAGAAGCAAAGCACAAATGCACTGTGATGGTGAGCCTTCTGTGTATAAATCAGCATCATGTCAACTCGTATTCGGCTCGTTGGACAGCGGCCAGGCAGAAACATGCGGCTACAGGGTGGAGCAAGAAAATTCACACAGCTGTTTGGCGTTACACCTCGTCCTCTTCAGACTGAAACGCAAGGCCAGCGTCCCAGTTTACAGAGTACCTTTAGGAAAAAAAAAACAACTCGTGACATTCTGTGCACAGCCGCAGCTCTGGCTGTGACTAAACTGTGATGCCTGGCAAACTGTGACCACCCCATCAGCAACTAGTTATCTGCATCACAGAAGTCCTGACAGCCACGTCAGAGCAGCTCGGGTGAGAGCACCCACACCAACCATATTCAGGCAGGACAGCAGGGATATTTTTCACAACACTGCATTTGATTGTTAAATAGGCACAGAGAAAGCAACTGAAACGTTTGGATTCACTCTGCTGATTTAGCTGTCCAGTAAAGGAATGTCCATTTGGCTTTAAACACATACATAATTTTAAATTAATGCAATTACTTAAAAGCTAATCAACTGAATTATGAATTAAGATCAGAGAATAATTAAAAATGCTTTTTTTTTTTTTTTTTTTTTTATTTGGTGTTCCCTGTCAAAAACCTTTAAAAAAATTTAAAGTCCCTTATTATGCGATAGTATCACTGAATCTTGGATGCAATCTTTTTGTGGTCAGATTCTTTATACCTGGGTTACAGGCTAAAATGTAATGTCTGCATGGTACCATTTAGAAACGCACCTGTTGTGACTCCACAGAAACAATTAATAAAAGCTATTAAAGTAAGCAAATGACTCACTGCGTCCTGTCAAACAAACACATCAACGCACAAACAGAGATTTCCCCCCGTGCAGACATTTAAATATTGTCTAATGGACATGGAAATTATGTTTTCTACGTCCTTTATTGTGCATTCGCAAAAGCTGGCCTCATCTTGCTCCTTCTATTAATGGAGGCCCTAATCAAACATAGCATACACATATGCATTAGTTAATGGCAGCTCTTTGCTGAGACGTGAAAGTGCTGGATAAATATGGGGCTTCAGCGAAGCCACAACTAATTGAAAAAAGTTGGCAAAGAAAATCTAAAACATAATGAATCAAGACAATGGCCGAAGTAATTACAGCCATGGGAAAGGATCATTACTGGAGTTCAGCTGAGGTGTTGAACTCCCACATAAAGCCAAAACACATCTCTTGATTAGCTTTACACCTTATTTCAACATGGCAACACAGTATAGTATAAAGCATATTTAAAAAAAAAGGCTTTATATAAAGTCTGTTTTATATTTAAGTATGTGGGGCATTATATATATATATATATATATATATATATATATATATATATATATATATTATTTAAAAGACATAATTTATCATTTAATCAGAAAAAAAAAACAAAAAAAGAATCAAACTGAATCAAAAACAGTTCATACTATGGTGACTCGAATCTGTGAATCATTTTGTCAAATTGTTCAGTTACATGAACTGTGTCGAATGAACTGATTCACTTAAATGAATCTAAACTTCTAAAGCATTTCATTTTCTTTTCATTAAAAAAGAGTCACACTTTGAAGTGCTTCATGTTTTGTGTGAACCAAATCATTAAAATGATTAATACTTTCCAGGGCTGCGTTTAGGTTTACATGAGTGTGTTTGATGATTCCCTTACCTCAGACATTAAAATATCACTGAATACACATTTTAATACATTTTGTCCCCTCAAATTAACAGGATAAATAAGATTTTTATTAAGTATTAGGTCTTTTTTTTAAGGTGATTTTTTTGTAGTCCTAGTTTTATTTGCTATGTGCTTTGTTTAAATACAGTGTTATTTTAGCATTTTTATATAGTATTTATTTATATTTTTAATTAGCTTTTAAGTTTTTTTTTTTTTTTTTTTTTTTGTTTTTTTTTTTAATGTTTAAGTTCTATCTCGCTAGACTATGTGTTTTGTCATTTTTCTTATTATTTTTTATATTTCTATTAAACTTTAATTTATATTTCAGTTTTAGTACTTCTATTTATTTATTTAAATTTATTTAAATATATTATTATATTTTATTTACTTTATTTCATTTTTGGGTTACACTTTACAATAAGGCTTTAGTTAGCCACATAAGTCAATATAAGCTAACAATGAAAAATACTTTTAAAGCATTTATTAATCTTAGTTAATGTTGATTCCAACATTTACTAATACATTAAAACCAAAAGTTGTGTCTCTTAATGTTATTTAATGGATCTGAGCTAACTTGGACTAACAATGAACAGTTGTATTTTTATATTGACTAACAATAACATTAAATATAGTTAACACATGAACCTTATTGTCAAGTGCTACCCAAGCAAGCATTCTTTTAAAAACTAAAAGTTCTATTGCTGCTTCATCTATTATTTCTTTACCGCATCACATGTGCAGATGGATGTGAAGTGCTGAGATGATGAAGATGCTGCACACGTGCTGATGTGAGTTAGTCCCCTGTGGGCCTTTAGGTTGGTGAATTGACTGACCGACTGACTGACTGACTGACCTCTGGGTCAATAACAACTCAACAACTTAACCAAAGAATATTGACCCTTGATCAAATGAAAATGTTATAGATAGCTCAATTTTAACTCTATCACGACTCACAGAAAAGAGCGAATGTAATCAGGTTTCATTGAGGTGACTGCGTCATGCCATTCTTAGGAAAACCTTTAAACTGATGTTAGTTGATGTATTTGTTTATTCCAGTAATGTATAAAATGCATGCTAAAATTAAAAATAGGCCTCTAACTTGTCATAACAACTATAAATGTGTGTGTGTGTGTTATATTTAAACATTAATATATTTTATATTCAAGTCCCAATCTTTATGTTAATTTTGTAATTAAAATAAATCTGCAGAATACAATATAAAAAGCAGATGAAAAACCTAAATTTGAAAAAAATGTAAAAATGATAAATGTTGAAAATAATTTAAAGCAATAAAATACTACTACTAATTACTAAAACCACAACTATAAATACAGTAAGTTAAATAGAAATGGAATTAAAAGAATACTAATATGATTAAATAATATGATAAAATGTTAAAAGGTGATAACAAAATGAGTTAAAACTGTAAATACACTGTAAACTGTAAATACACCACATACATGACATATGACATAATTTGCATTTAGCATAATTTTTCATCTTTTATGCACATTAATTGTTTTAAATTATATATATATATATATATATATATATATATATATTGTGGTTTGCAACTCAAAAAAGTAAGAAATAATAATGAATGCAAATTTCACTGAATGCAAATGACATAATGCAAAATGTCGATTTTACTATGCAATTTATCCCATATTTCACATGTCACATTTACATATTGTGGTGTATTTACACTATATAAATATATTTAAATAATTTTGTTATCAGCTTTATTTTTATTTATTTATTTATTTATTTATTTATTTATTTATTTATTTTTATCTTACTTGATCAATTGTGGGTTTAATAATTTTAGTACTGTAGTACATTTAAGTAATTTTGTTATGTGCTTATTTAGTTAATTAGTTAGTTAACTATCATTTGTGGTTTTAGTAATTTTAGTACTTCAACTTAATTTTAGTCAGTTGCCAAGGCAAATTTTCTTAAATTGAGGTTTTTCATCTAATTTTTATATCGTATTTGTCAGCTTTACTTTAATTACAAAAACAAAAACAAAAGCAATTGTAATTAGTTTTTGTTGGCTCTTACGTCTTGAACATGTTCACCAAACCTCTCTTGTGTTGTTGCGATAACGTCTGTAATCATAGCGACAGCGACTGAAGTACATTAAAGATGGCAACTTCCATAACACCAGGAGGTCTTATCGCAACCGACGCAACATTATTTAATTAATGAGTCCTATCTAGGTGCAAGTTCATCCGTCAAATCTTAATTAACCGACAGCAGCTTCTAATGCTTTTGTTCCCTTCATAACTCAGCGCTAACTCTGTGAATTTCAGAAGCATGGTTTCTAGCTCATCCCTCCTTTAATGTCAGCCTAAGGGGCTGTTTTTATATCTTAGCAAGGCTTAATTGTAAAATTGTTAAAATAATCACCACAAACGGTGTCATTCATATGTGGATTCATTTTAGACATAAGAAGTGTTTACTTTCATAGAGAAAACACCTAAATCAAGAGCCAGACATGAAGTCAATAACGTCCTATCACGTCTTGTGTTCTACTTAGCTATTTATATGCCATTTTTTCCTCCTCCATTTGGTGTCCCTTGATATTTATAACATGAGCCGTAGCGTTAGATTGACCTTTCGATGGCTCTGGCAGGTTTCCAGATGCTTGTCAGCCTTGTTCTACTTTCCCTACAGATAGACTCACCGCAGCCACTCTCAGCTTGTTCTCAGATGTCTAGGATTCTGTCTGGCAACCGTGACCTCGAGTCCCTGGACGGCCAGAGGAGTGTGGAGACGGAGATACAGGCTGAGAGTGAGGAGAAGGTTGAGGATGCTGCGTTTAGATACTAGAAGCACGGACAGATTGGCTTATGCCTGTACTGTGTGCTTATTTTTTATTTATATTTGTATTTTTACTGTACTTTTGCAAAGGGGGTCAGTGCCTTGAGGGTAATGGTACTGTTAGAATGTGGACATGCACACCTAGTAAGCCTACCTAGATAGCATTTCAAGGCATTATAGGAACACTTCAGATGCTAAAGTTGTTCCGAATGGTACAATAGGTGGTAGCATGATTATGCTGCTTTGTAAAGTGATGGTTCTCAACTGGAGGTTTGCAACCTAAACAAAGTGGAACATGAATGCTAAATGTGAATTACAGAATGCAAAGTGTATATATACATATATATTAATCAATACAATTAAAATTAATTAAATTAATTAGAAATTGTGGTTTTCTTATTGTGGTTTGAAACTCAAAAAAGGGGAAAATTAAAGCTAAATGCAAATGATATAATGCAAAATGTCAATTTTACTATGCAATTTATGATATATGTCACATTTATATATTGTGGTGTATTTTTTAACCTAAAACATTATTTTAAGAACATTTTTAGTTTAGTCTTGAAAAAATTAAACAAATTATTTTGAGGTTGCGTTGTGGCTTGAATATAAAGTATTTAAATGTTTATATAATATATGCATATATATATATATATATATATATATATATATATATATATATATATATATATATAATGTAGTCAGTAGTAGACAATTTGTGCCGTATGCCACGTGTGTCACATTTATTTATTGTGCTGTATTTTTAACTGTTAGAAATATTTTATTTTTATTTTGCGTATTTAAAAAAAAAAAAAAAAAAACATTAGTTTGGTGTGGGTTGGGTCTTAAACAAAAAATATTTTAGTTTTATATTAATATTAAAATAAAATGCATATAAAATTAAAATGAGCCATACTACTACTACTACTACTACTACTACATTTCTTTATTATTCAGAAATGGTGGTTCTCTTATGATGTTTGCAACCCAAAAAGGGGATAAATGAAAGATAAATGCAAATTATATAATACAAAATACCAATTATGTTGTGTCACATTTGTAAATATTGTGATTATTACCTAAACTTTGAGACATTTTTTTTGGTTAAGTTTTGACTTCTTAAAGATTGACTATTTTACTCAACGTTTATATGTACTGTCCATTTTTAAGGTCATCTGAGTGTGAATACTCGATTCTGATTGGCTGTAAGGTGTGCATTACAACTGCAGTTCACTTAGATTAATCACTGTTCCACATTAATGCAGAGCACAGAAACCACATGGAAGCAAAAAATAAAAAAAAAAACCTAGCATAAAGCAGAAGGTGGTTGCCTGCCTTCGCAAAGTTTATCCCTTACTTATGGGGTTCATTTGAGTTAAAGATGATTTCTTCCTGTCTGTGCATTCACTGAGTAGACGGCGAGGCAGAGCTCCCCGTGTTTTGGAGCAGAGCCACAGTCAGGTATCAGGCCCTGAGATAAGAACATCCCACAGAAGCTTGCTTTCTTGGATGTGATCATCTATGAACTACAGAAGGCTCTGTGTTTTGAGCGGAGCCGAGATCAGCAGATGAGTCATTCGCTTTGACATGCAGATACTGAGGGAAGGGAAATAATAACTGCAACGCGTTGACAGCAAAATGCCAGGCATCATTGGAGACGTTCAGCGTTTCTTATTATTCCTCATTTCCACATTTCAAATCATGATTTTTTCTCTCCCTCTTTCTTGCTCGGTAAATAATTGTCAGATAGAAATTGATCTTTCGCTGAACATGATTTAAAGCCTTTCTGACCAGTCCTACCTTAGCAACCGTTGTCATGCGCCATCAGACAAGCTCTTTTCTAATGTCTACAGAGAATCTGTGTGTAAATCTACACAAGTTTTGGAAAAATATAAGTGTTGTTGCCAGGCCTCTTAGATTAAATATAAAGATCTTTACAGAATGAATTATGTTATTTATTTATTTATTTATTTTTCTGAGTAAGCAGCAGTATCAGTAACATGGATGTTTTTCGAATATTGTGTCTATAATGCTGCTGCAAGCATATTTCTGAAAATAAAATCTCCATTTTGTTGGGAGGAGTGCAGATTTTGCTCAAATCCTCCCGTGTGCTGCTCATGTCCATTCTGCAGAGGTGTATTGTCAATCTGAGAAGCCTGTTCACATTCAAACCTGTCACATTTTGTCAAGATAAATTTGAGATAAGCTGCTGAAAATGTACACTGGCTCAGCCAAACAGATGTCAGATGCTCACGCCACAGTTTGCTCATTTAATTAATGAGCAATATAATTAAATAATAATAATAATAATAATAATAATAATAATAATAATAATAATAATTAAATGTAAAATTAGACATGGTCATTTTTCAACAAAGAATTAAAAAAGAATTAAATGTAAAAAAAAAAAAATGAATAATAGAATAAAATATTCTTAACATCGATAATAAATAGAGATGTCTATTATTATATACCCTACTTAAAAATTTGTGGTAGTTTTTCTTTTCTTTTCTTTTTAAAGAAACTAATACTTTTATTTAGCAAGGATGCATTTAGTTGATCAGAAGTAACAGTAAATGTATTTATAATGTTACTAAATATTTATATTTCAAATAATTGTTGTTCTTTCTATTCATTAAAAAAAAAAAAAAAAAAAAAAAAAAAAAAAAAAAACTAAGAAATCAATCAATCAATTAATCAATTAATCAATCAGTAAATAAAAAGAAATAAATATATATATATATATATACTTTTTATGGTTTCCAAAAAAAAAAGATAAAAAATAATAAAAAACAAAATAAATAAAATAAAATAAAATAAAATAAATATGAAGCAGCACAACTGTTTTCAACATCGGTAATAAATGTTTATTATTATATACCCTGTTTAAAAGTTTGCAATTTTCTTCGTTTTTTCTTTTCTTTTTAAAGAAAGTAATACTTTTATTTAGCAAGAATGCATTCTTTTGAATGAATAAATAAATAAATAAATAAATAAATAAATAAATACATACATACATACATACATACATACATTCATACATACTTGTCATGGTTTCCACAAAATTAAATTAAATTAAATTAAATTTAAAAAAAAAATTATTATGAAAAAACAACAACAACAACAACAAAACATACCCTAACCTCAACTGTTTTCAACATCATTTCTTGAGCAGCAAATCAGCATATCTGAATGCTTTCTGAAGGATCATGTGACACTGAAGACTTGAGTAATGATGTTGAACGTTCAGTTTTGCATTATATTTTAAAATACTCAAACAGTTACTCAAACAGTAATATTCAAACAGTTATTTTAAATTGCAATAACATTTCACAATATTGAGCTCCAATCTTTTGAAGGTGTTTTTGTCTTCCATCAAAATTTAAATATTGACTGTGAGTAATGAGATATTTGCTAGTTAAAAATATTTATTGGATTTTGCACTGATCTCCAACCCCATTTTTCCAAACATTTTTAATAAGAAATGTCACTGTTTCTTTTCCAATTACCTGGTTTATTTTAAAGCAGACTGAAATGGACTCAAACTACCATAATTTTCTTGCTTATGTTTTTGAATTCTGCATTTATATAATTGCAGGAATGCCGCTGCCATGAAGCAGTTGTGCGTCTTTATTTGCTTTGCACAGTGACCCAGTATTATGTATAATTTGTGCCGGAAGGCTCTTCAGCATGTGCTCCATGTGACCCAGAGGCACAGTCGCCTCGTTTGATTCCTGGCACTTCAAAGCAAAACTTGCTGTATTTTCAAAGCACCAGAAATTGGCACAAAGAGCAAGAGAGAGTGGAAGACAATGAGCAAGGCGAGAAAACAACCCCCACGTAAACCCAAAGCAGAGCGAGTTCTGCTTGGTTTCTGTTGTTGTTTTCTTATTCCGTTACTGGGTCACCGTACTCCTGAGTAACATGTCAAAATAGAGTCGGTACTGAGAAATGATCAAACCGGCATGGGCTGAACAATCTCTAAGACCCTCTCCATGTTTTTTAGCTCTGCTCCCTAAACACAAAGCGACCTGTGGGTTGGAGCACTGGGGAAAAGCCCAGGCAGAGCGGAAGGGAGGATAATTGAGCCGAATGTGGGCGCCTAGCGGCTTGTTGCCTCTAGAGCAAGTCCGTGTTTGAGGGTTTGGATCCCACAGAGCGGCTGCCTGATTTTTCCCAAATCTGCGCTAACGTAAAACCCCAAAACAGCCTTGCTGTTTAAATGGTGTCACCGATGTTACCCACTGTGAAACATAAATCTGGTGGTGCCCATCATCTGGTCCTGCCATCTGTTTGATATTCCTGCCCGCTCGTTCAGCGAGGATGGCATCGTTGACTGTAGCAGCCGTCTCTCCCACCGCTCCAACAGCCAAATCGATCTATAATTTAGAGATTTACGTAACGAACTCTGTGTGCCCTACTTTCTAAAGCAGTTCCTTTATTCCTGTGATTCTGTCTTCCAGTCAGCTTATCTGGGATTTGATGGCTGTAAATTCAATTATAAAACTGAATAATAATAATAATAATAATAATAATAATAATAATAATTGTATTATTATTATTATTACTATCAAAGCCCTTTACTGCATTACAGTTTTAAAATTTTATTCTACTTAAAAAAACTCTTTAATGATAATAATGATTGTAGTAGTTTTAGTAGTAGTAGTATTAAAACCCATTACCACATCACAATATTAAAAAAAAAGAAAATTTAGATTTTTTGTATTATTATTATTATTATTATTATTATTATTATTATTATTATTATTATTATTATTATTATTAAAGCCCATTACTGCATCACAGTAATGTAAGTTTTGTTATATATTTTGTTGTGTTTTTGTCATTAATGATAATAATGATAATAATGATGATGATGATAATAATAATAATAATAATAATAATAATAATAATAATTATTATTATTATTATTATTATTATTTAAACCCATTACTGCATTACATTTTGATTAAAGGTTTAGATTTGTTGTGTTTTTTATTATTATTATTATTATTATTATTAATAATAATAATAATAATAATAATAATAACAACAACAAAGCCTGCATTGCAGCAAAAAATATAATTTTATTTTACTTATTGTTATATATTTTGTTGTGTTTTTTTGTGAATAATACTACTGTTACCACTACTACTACTAATTATTATTATTATTATTATTATTATTATTATTAATAAAATGAAGCCCATTATTGTGTCACAGTATTTATTTATTTATTTAATATGTCTGTATAGTTTTTTTATCAAGCCTAATTTTAAAATAAATACATTTATTTATTTATTTGTTTGCTTGTTTGTTTGTTTTTGTTTGTTTTTTCATTTTAGTGTCTTGGAAACTAGCTTTTTTTCAACAATAAGTTAACAGTAATAACCCTGCTTTTTATCTCACCATGTTAACTTACATCTTGACAAACTTTCAAAATTATATTTTATAGTGACTTTTTACTATTTTATACATTATTTCACCATTATCTTCTTTATTTTTACTCTTAAAATAAAGAAGTTAAAAATAGACTATACTGGTTTATTTATTGGTATTAATAATAATAATAATAATAATAATAATAATAATAATAATAATAATAATTATAATTATAATGCTTAATAATGATAATTATTATTATTAAAACCCATAACCCAATTATAATATACAACATACAATTACCCAATAATATTGTTGCTGTTGTTTATTATTAGTATATTGTGTTGCTATAAGTACTGTTGTTAGTATTATGATCATTACTATTATAATTGATATGGCAGCAAAAACAGCAACAGCAAAAGATTAGTGTAGTTAGTAGTTAGAGAGTATAGAGAGTAGTTAGTCAGTGACTTCATATTAGAAATACACAAATGTGCATACATGCGTCTTAGTTAATATAAAATCATAATTCACTTGTTTTGTCAGCCAGGTGAAGTGTTGTGACATTAAGATGCTCTAAACCGCCAACTGTTCAACTGTCACATTCTGGTCAAAAAACCTCCTCAGAAGCTGCATTCATATCTGCCTTCGTTCTGCTCTGAAATCCCCAATTAGTTTCAGACGAATAAAAACAACTCCCGGCTGACATTTTTTTCGTGTTAAATACCCTACTAAAGTGGGTTGTTTCATTTTGTTGGTAAGTCTCTAACACAAGTGCATAAACTTATATGAAGTTGGTCCCGGCCCGGAGAACATTATTTGGGCTGTGACGGTTATTTCACATAAGAAATAAAGAGGATGCAAAGAAGCCAAGTGCCCATGTTGCTTAAAACCTGGAGAAAAGGCACTGATAAATCATCCTCCGCCATCTATCATACCTAACCTGCCCAAATGACTTGAGTCACAGCCGGCCTTAAAAAAAACACACGTCCCATGAGCCAACTCTGCATACGGGCCCAATCAACAAATCCCAAGCGGTGGAGATTCATTTATAATTCAGCGACGATTTGGCAACAGACACGCACGCAGGCATTGATCATTGTAAACTACTTTCTGAACACCGTCTTTGCCTCTTAAGCTAGGGCAGCCGCGGAAAATGGGTTTATATATTTGGGTGAAGTGGCGCATCTTCATTTTCAATATCCGTTGGGAACGGACAGCAATTAATCACTTGAGCCCTGGCAGGAATTTATTGTTAATAGTTGTAGTGCATGAAGCTAAACTGAAGCACTTTCATGTCTGGCTGCTTATCTGAGTGCATTTTCCATATAATTTCATCCTGGGCTACATTTAACTTCTTCGTGACATTTAGCATACTCTTTTTGGAGTTTGCAAATCAGAAAAAAAATGGTGAAATGTTTCCTACGTTAAACTACTTTCCAATCTCAGTTAAGTATGTAGGGTTAGCTATAAGTTGTTTGTAGGAATTTTAAGACATAGCACTAAAGGAAAAAGGGCAAGTAAAAGATCTATTATAATACAATTAAATATTATAAAAGTATTTTGTCAGATTTCAGAGCTACTTGTAAACCTCCACCAATGGAGAAACAAGTTTTGGTGTAGTTACAACATCTGCCAGTAGGTTTAAACTGCTCTGAATCACTGTTTTGAATCAAATGATTCACAAAGGTTTTGAAGCCTAAGGAAGCATCGCTCATCACTACAGGTTTCCTTTTAGTTTTAGAATCAACTTTAAAGTTGAAACTTAAAATTCAACTTTTTGTGTACTATTTAATCATTAGCCTTACAGTCTGAAATTCACTTGAAACATGAATTAATCAAATGAATCAATTAATGCCGTAAAAGCTTTTAAATCACCCAGGTCATTGTAAAATTACTTCAGTCATCTAGACATGGTTTGTATGAGTTTAGGATGTTTCAATATTCTTCCAAGTGGCTTCATAAATTGTAGATTAGTGGAAAAGCCACTGAATTTTTAAACAATGCAATGCTATAGGGCTCACCAAATGCTGTGGGAGTTGCTTCCCTGCTGGTGTGAATCACAAACACAGTGTGAATTGTGGTAAAGCTGAAAAAGACGCAGATGTTACCGTTGAGTATGTTACGACATTCTCAGACCATCATTTAGTAGCATGGAATACTCTCAGAATCATGTCAGAAAAAAAGATTCAGTTTTCTAGTATCTGGAGAAAATTGTTACATTTGAATATTGTTTATATGTGCAGCCAGCAACTTCAAACTTTAAAGAACAAAAGACTTTGTACAAAACAAAAAGGTTTCTTGATTTGTTGTGATGTGGAGCATCATTCAAATCTGTTGAGGCAGCTGCTTTATTATGCATAGGGGTGGAAAAGCTTTGATTTCTAAAAGATGACGTTTGTACAAGTTTAAAGGAGGGTCTGGCTTTGCCAGTAAGAAATCATAAAGTCTACTGTAAGGTTTTATGTATTCTCTTGATTCATCTTGTGGCTTCAGTGAGCACAGAATGAGCTTACTAATGCAGAACACAGTTGCCTTGATAACAGTGTTTGCTGCTGTCTGTCTTTGAAATACCAAAACCATTCCTGCCAGTCAAAAAGACTGTGTGATCACATGTGCCTACATTTTCCTGGTGTGTTCAAATTATAGGCACCAAAAATGTCTGTAAAAATAATAATTCTATCTATCTATCTATCTATCTATCTATCTATCTATCCAGCCAGCCAGCCAGCCATCCTTCCACCCACCTACCTGTCATTTCTTCCATCAATCCATCTATCAGTCCATCCATTTGTTCCATCCATCCATTCATCCACCCACCTACCTATCATCCATCCATCCATCTAACCAACCAACCAACCAACCCAACCACTTAACTGAAATTCCATCCTTCAATCCATCCCCCACCTACCTATCATCCATCCATCCATCCAACCAACCATGTACCTGTCATTCCATCCATCCATTCACCTATCCAGCTATCTATCATTCCATCCATCCACCAACCTACCTATCATCCATCCATCCATCCATCCATCCACCCATCCAACCACCTACCTGTCATTTCATCCATCAATCCGTCCCATCCATCTATCCACCCACCTACCTATCATTTTATCCATCCATTCATCCATCCATCCCCCACCTACCTATCATCCATCCATCCGTCCTTCCATTCATCCATCCATCCATCCATCCATCCATCCATCCATCCATCCAACCAACCACTTACCTGTCATTCCATCCTTCAGTCCATCCATCCATCCATCCATCAATCCAACCACCTACCTGTCATTCCATCCATCAATCCGTCCCATCCATCTGTCCACCCACCTACCTATCATTTTATCCATCCTTCCATTCACCCACCTACCTATCATCCATCCATCCAACCAACCAACCAACCACTTACCTGTCATTCCATCCTTCAGTCCATCCATCCATCCCTCAAACCAACCACCTACCTGTCATTCCATCCATCAATCCGTCCCATCCATCTATCCACCCACCTACCTATCATTTTATCCATCCTTCCATTCACCCACCTACCTATTATCCATCCATCCAACCAACCAGCCACTTACCTGTCATTCCATCCTTCAGTCCATCCATCTATCCACCCACCTACCTATCATTTTATCCATCCATCCATCCATCAAAACATCTTTGCTCTAAAGGTTGCATGATTAGCTGCAGGACTAATCAGATCGCCCCCTAGTGGATGACTAAAGATTTGTTATCTAGTATTCATTATTATTCAAGCGTATACCTCTAAATTGACAGGTTCTGTGACCTGGGGATCAGTAAGGCATATATACACTGGGTATCTTCCTCTTAAGGAAGATAATGCTTTCAATAAGTTTGATCTGTCAGTGAATCAGTCCTGATTTATTATAGAGTCATTCAGTGTGATTTGGGAAATGGAATCAATCAGTTCACTGCAGTGAACCCACACAAAGAATGATTTGTTTGCTTATCTGGTTCTTTCAGCTCACTGACTTAGTCATTTGGTAATAGCGGTTAAAGGTCATCAGATTTGTCAGTGAATAATATGCTTGTTTGAAACATCAGAATATTCATATTTTTGGTCAGATATTTCTTTAAGAGTTTAATTTAAGCATTACATTTTTTCTCGATAACGTCTGATAATTACCTGAAAATTCCTACCACCCAATGGTTGTGAAAAGTATCAACTAGCTTGAAGATAACACCGAATGTTGAATGATTCCAGCAGTTTATTCATCTGCAACATCAGAGGTTGTCCCCAATTCCAGGTTTTCATGTCGGACTGCCTTTGATGATTGAAGTCTTTACTCCAGTTGCTGTGAAAACACGTTTGATTGCTGCTTTTGATCAGCAGCTGTCAGCGTCCAAAGACATCTGGCATCATTCAGACTTATTGAAAAACCGAGATGAATTTTTCACGCCGCAGTACCCCACGTCTTACACGTTAAACCGCTTTAATTCAAATCTAAAGATCTAAAGGATGATCTTCTACCCGGTTTGACTATCACTAAACTAGAAAAACTGTCACACGTTTAGCTGTTTGGTTTGATTCAATTGTGTTGTGAGTTTCTTTCTTTTTTTTCTTTTTTTTAAATATTGTTAATCACTTCTCACAAGCATTTGAATGTGATTACAGCAAATATATATATAGTGCCCTCCACTAATATTGGCACCCTTGGTAAATATGAGCAAAGGTGGCTGTGAAAATAAATCTGCATTGTTTATCCTTTTAATCTTTCATTCAAAAAATTTACAAAATTCAAAATTTTCAAAATTCCAACCTATCATTGTATCATTGAAGTAAAACAATGGAAAGCAGGGGGAAAATCTCATTATGAAATAAATGTTTTTCTCTAGTTCATGTTGACCACAATTATTGGCACCCAATTATTGCAACGTCCTTTATTCAAGATAACAGCTCTGAGTTTTTCCTTTAATGCCTGAAGAGTTTTGAGAACACCTGACAAGAGATCAGAGACCATTCCTTCATACAGAAACTCTTCAGATCCTTCAGTTTCCCAGCTCCAAGCTCCAAGGTGCTTCTTTTCTTCAGTTCACCTCACGCATTTTCTGTAGGGTTCAGGTCAGACAACTGGGACGGCCAAGGCAGAATCTTCGTTTGCTCAGTAACACATTTTCGTGTTGATTTTGATGTAAGATTTTCGATCATTGTCCTGATGGAAGATCCAACCACAGCCCATTATAGAACTTCTAACAGATGCAGTCAGATTTAGATTTTCTATCTGTTAGTATTTGCTAGAATCCATGATGCCATGTATCTGAACAAGATGTCCAGGACCTCTGTCAGAAAAATAAGCTCACAACATTAAAGATCCAGCAGTATATTTAACCGTGAGCATGGGGTACTTTTTGTACCAAATCCATCTGGTGGGTTTGCTGCCAGAAAGCTTTTTTAGTTTCATCTGACCACAGAAGCCATTCCCATTTGAAATTCAAGTCGTGTCTGACAACTGAATGTGCTGGGATTTGTTTTTGGATGAGCAAGAAGGATTTTTCTTAAAACCTTCCTGAACAACATGTGGTGATGTATTTTATTATTATTATTTTTTTTAAGTCTTTTGCCCCCAAGACTCAACTAATCTCTGCAATTCTCCTGCTGTGATCCTTGGAGCGTCTTTGGACACTTAAACTCTCCTCCTCACCATCCATTATGACGATTTAGACACACATCCTTTTCCAGGCAGATTTGTAAAATCTTTAGTTTAATTATTGTCCTAATGATGGAAATTGGGATTTTCAATGCTTTAGTTCTTTGCTTACAGCCACTTTCTATTTTGTGAAGCCCAACAGTCTTGTTCTGCACATCAGAACTATATTATATGGTTTTATTCCTTGTAATGAATGATGAAGGGAATTTGGCCTTTGTGCTCCTCATATTTATAATCCTTTGAAACAGGAAGTCATGGCTGGACAACATCATACTCCTAGTCATTCTAGTGTGCTAAATAAATGAAATATAATTGGGAATATACTTCAGAGATATTTTACTTCTTATCATTTCTAAAGGTGCCAATAATCATGGCCACCATGCATTGGAGAAAAGCATTTATTTCCTAACGTAAGTTTCCCCCCCACTTTTAATAGTTTTACTTCAATGAAAACTTAGCATTTTGTGAATTTTCTGAATGTAAGTTAAAAAAAGATAAACAAAACAGATTTATTTTCATAGCCGTCTTTGCTCATATTTACCAAGGGTGCCAATATTAGTGGTGGGCACTGTATATATATATATATATATATATATATATTACTATTATTATTATTATTATTATTATTATTATTATTATTATTATTATTTAATTATATTAAAAATATCATGTTTAATTCAATCTGTTATTTGCAGTTTGAATACTTTCTAGCAATTTCTAAGTAAACATTGTTTTCTACACCAATATTTTAGTGTCCTGGTTGCATTCTGTCTGGGTAAAATCCCACATAAACCTATCCAAACACAAAGAGCTACTTTAAAAATTAGGAAAGTCCGGTTTGATCAATAGCATGTTAAGGTAGGGCTTTAACATTTCACTAGTTCTACCTGTTGCCCTGATTGCACCAAGGTTTGCAATTGGTAAAAATCTGATGGGCTTTGATGCTCGAACATTTTGTTCTCCTCCACCATGTGCTGGCAACGCTGTCCCATGAAGCGATCAGAAGCAGATCTTACCCATTCATACGCCTCGTTCTCCTGTCAGCAGTCACCTCCCCCGTGCGACTGCGGCCCGGGGTGACAAAGTGACAGCTTAATCAAGAATGAGTAAGACGAGCGGCGTCCTTGCCCCAACTGTTCAAGTGGAAGGGAGAGAACGAGCGAAAGAGAGAGATAGGGGAGAAAAAATGCTAACAGGAGAGAGCGAAACATGTTCGCAGTTTTGTATCTTTGTGTTTCTGTCCTTGTGATTGTGTGCGTACCAGCGAGATATTGAGCAGGGAATCATTTCACAAAGTTATGACAGTCAGATGCTTTATCATATGAGACAGAACTAGATACTGGGATGGGTAGTGCTGGGCGGTATATGACCAAAGTATATCACGGTATTTTTTCTTTGTGTGACTGAACCTTTAGATTTATAGTGCTCATAATGCCAAATATAAATTTGCTGTTAAAACGGTGGTAATCAAATCAATTTTTAAAAGTAACAATTTACTTGTTATATCTACAGTATTCAGTTAATTAAAATGAAAATGTAATAATTTGTTTTGTCAAGTTTACTGTTTAAATAAAAAATAAAAAATGATTCAAATTTGTGTGATTATTATTTTATTATTATTATTAAGAAGTTAATTCTACTATGCAATGGTAAAATATTTCTGTCATAATTTTAAATTAGACTGAACCAGTATTATTTTAATATCATTAAGATACTCTCATAGTTTTTATTAATATTTTGAGTTAAATTGTATTTATTTATTTATTTATTGCTTTTTGATGCTTTGATGTTAATTTTAAAATTTTTGTAATTGTCATTTGTATTAGTTTTTGCTGTTGTTGTTGTTGTTTTGAATATTCCTATATAGTTTATATTAATAATGATATCAGTTTTAGTTATTTTAGTAAATTTTTAGTACCTTTTTAGTACAAGTTTACTTTTAGTACATATTTTAGTACAAGTTTAACTAAATACAAATGAGAATTATTGCCTCATTTAAAAAAAAAAAAAATAGTTTCAGTTAACAAATATTTTATTTCAAGTAATTTTCTTTCTTTCTTTCTTTCTCTTCTTCTTCTTATTATGATGATTATTATTACTTTAAGAAGTGCATTCTACTATACAATGGTAATATTGTATTATTGCCCTGAGTAAATATTAATATTTTGTAGTTAGATTTCTGAGTTAGATTCTGCTTTGATTTTAATTGTAAAGTTTTTGTTTCGTCCTATTTATTTATTTATTTTTTTATTATTATTTTTTTTTATATGCCTATATAGTTTGTATTATTTCAGTTATCTTAGTACTTTTTTAGCACAAGTTTACTTTTAGTGCATATTAAATAAAAATGAGAAGTATTGCCGCATTAAAAAAGTTACAATTTTATTTCAAGTAACCTTATTTATTTATTTATTTATTTATTTATTTATTTATTTATAATAACCATGCACCATATTTTTATTTTGGAGGGTTTCTTCTTCTGCTTGTTTTAATAAATGATCTCATTATTATTATTATTATTATTATTATTATTATTATTATTATTATTATTATTATTATTACTACTACTAAGTACATTCTACTGTGCAGTAATATATTTCTGTTATGATTTCTTCAAGATAAACTGATTATTTATATATATATATATATATATATATATATATATATATATATATATATTTTTTTTTTTTTTTTTATTATATTTTTTTTTAATCAAATGAAATGTTGAATAAAGATGAGGTTCATGTGTTCATGTCCTATATAGTGAGAGGACAGATGCTGAAAAACATGAGTGTCACACTTGCTTCAGTATGTGCAGTTGCATTATTTGAAAAATGCATATGGTATACAAAATTACAATGTAGATGTAGAACTGTATATATTGTGAAATAAGAATAAGAATAAAAAGAACATATCACTTATTTTTACAATGAAGAATCAGTCTCAGTTTTAAGGTTTTGTTTTTAACTTGTGTTATAATGTGAAGTTGTATTTGCACTGTTGCCAGACTTATTATCATTATCACATGGTTATTTAGAGATGAAGTACTTTCTGTGCCACTAGCATCACTAAACAGAACTGCAGATATAATGGCTAATTATTTCAATAGTGCTTCAACCATTTAAAACCTTGAAACGTGTCCCTGCAGGCCGTGCAGTTTAACACAGAGCTCAAAATGTCATGCTGCTTTGAAACTTTTGTTGCTCTATCCACAGGTGTTGTTCAGCTCTTTTTGCTTTACAAGTACCATTTATTCTCTTATCTGCTGATATTAATATTTCTGTTAACTTTATTAAACTCCATAAATGATCATTTGTTTCAGTAGTCAGATCTGCCTGGCCATTTCTAACTGTATTGCTCCTCAATTGTGACCCTGGACTACAAAACCAGTCTCAATTTTTATGAGATATATCAAGCTGAATAAATAAGCTTTCCATTGATGTATTGTATGTTAGGATAGGACAATATTTGGCCAAGATACAACTATTGAAAATCTGGAATCTGAGGGTGCAAAAAAATCTAAATATTAAAAAAAAAATCGCCTTTAAAGTTGTCCACATGAAGTTCTTAACAATGCATATTACTAATCAAAAATTAATTTTTTATATATTTACAGCAGGAAATTTACAACATATCTTCATGGAACATGATCTTTACTTAATTTCCTAATGATTTTGGCATAAAATAAAAATCAATCATTTTGACCACACAGTGTATTTTTGGCTATTGCTACAAATATACCCCAGCGACTTAAGACTGGTTTTGTGGTCCAGGGTCACAATTTAGGTAATGATAATGAGTCACAGACTAACTTGTAAATTTGTAAAATGGAAGGTTTTTTGATCCATTTGGACGAAAACAGTCATATTTGTTGGCAATAACCAGATGTATTAAAATCCACTTGCAAAATGATTGGAGCATTTTTTAACTATTATTTTATTTTATTTTATTTTATTTTATTTTATTTTATTTATGCCATCCATTTATAGTTTTTCATCTTTTTGTTGAAGGCAATATTTTTTTTTTCTTAAATATGGAAAAAGATCACATCAGCATGACGTCCCAAAGTCAGTCATACTGTATATAAATTAAATATTTACTAAAACTTGAAGCTCAGTATTTCTCTTACTATTCTTTTAAAGTTCTTTATACAGTATGTGCTTTAATCTTTAGACTTGTATAAATATCTTTAGAAAGACCCTCTTTTAAAAAAGCTGTTGAATATAAAAACCTCAGGAATCAAATGTGACTGGAGATTGAAGTTTAATTCATCCAGTCTGACAGTATTTAATCATTATGTTGGTTCAAATCTCAGTGCTGTAAATGTAATTCTGCCAATAAAGTCTACAGTGCCATTCATTTTACTTTTGAAATGTGACATTTTTTCATGATAACATCAGGCAATATTTGAGGTGAATCATTCTGATTTACAATAACGTAGGAATAATGTGCACTGCAAGAATGGTGCACAACAAGATCAGTAATGTTTATTAAGGAAGTAAATAGGGTCAATTTTGACTTCATGTTGAGTTAACTCATACAAGCTGCGTATGCTATTGAAAACGTCTCATTTATTCCTCTTTCTGACAGCCACTAGCCTCTGCACCCCACCTAGATGGCTTTTCATGACTGGATTTTCATGAATATGCAGTAAAGATGCTTTTGTGGGATTGCGGGAAGAATGTGCTAATTATCTCCTGTTGGAGTTGGTTGTTCGTGTGGATTCGTGATGAGAGCCCTCTAGCCTTGTTCTCGGAAAGCGGCTCTCTCCATGAGTTGTCTCACTAACAGCTTGGCTTTTAGGACTCAAACTGAGAACTAAGGGCAGCGAGTGTCAAAGCACCAACTTTGACAACGCTAACTTTCTCAGTCAAACTCGCACACCCTGAGCTCCATCTATTTTGAGGACTGGTTTATGGTTACTTGCACTGGAGGAATTTGTTTGGAATTAACTTGGAGAATAATTCATGAATTCCGGGCCAAACAACTTTGGTAGACAAGATTTTATTAGGTAGCGGATTTTGAATATGTTATTCTGTTGAGTCTGAATCTGAAGCCTTTTTATTAATTGGTTCATCAGAATAAATCAAATAAAGAAATAGTTTGACTTGTGACTTGATTTTACTATCAGCATACCTGCATTTTTAGCATATTGTTAGTAAGTTAGCAACATGATTTTGCATGTCGTTAGCATGTTTAACACATTATTAGCATGTTTATAACATGACTTAACATTGTAGCATGTTGCAGGTATTTCTAAGACATTACTAGCATGTTTTAGCACATTGCTAGCATGATATAACATGTTTTAACATGTCACTTGCTAGCACATTTAACACATGATGTATACGTAGAGTATAGAGTCTACTATTATTGTGTATAGTGTAGAGGTCGACCGATATTGGATTTTACAGATACCGATAACTAGGTTGGGCCACACTGGCCAATACTGATTAATCGACTGATAGTTTTTAAAATAGATACTGAACGGAAAATAAATAGTGCTCTATTATTTAAAAAAAAAAAAAAAAAAAAAAAAAAAAAAAAAAAAAAAAAAAAAGTTGCCTACTGAACCATACTTTGCAAATGAATAAAAATATTAATATTAATTATATATAGTTCATTAAATTTGTTTAAATATATCAGTAAATGCTGAAATTAACACACTCTAACAAGGAACAATACTTCTATTCTACAGCTTTTATCAATCTTAATGCTACAAAAGGATTCATATGTGACCCTGGACCACAAAACCAGTCATAAGGGTCAATTTTTTGAAATCGAGATTTATACATGATCTAAAAGCTGAATAAATAAGCTTTCCATTGATGTATAGTTTGTTATGATAGAACAATATTTGGCCGAGATACAGCTATTTCAATATATGGAATCTGATGGTGCAAAAAAATCAAAATATTGAGAAAATTGCCTTTAAATTTGTCCAAATTAAGTTCATAAAAATGCATATTACTAATCAAAAACTAAGTTTTGATATATTTACAGTAGGAATTTTACAAAATATCTTAATGGAACATGATCTTTACTTAATTTCCTAATGATTTTTGGCATAAAAGAAAAAACAATAATGTTGACCCATACAATGTTTTTTTTTGGCTATTACTACAAATATACCCCAGCGACTTAAGACTGGTTTTGTGGTCCAGGGTCACATATTGTAAAGTGTTACCATTACATCAACAATCAAGCTAAAGATGGCCATCTTTAAATATCTACACAAAGGCCAAAGTATTGAAATTGCATACATATTGATATTGTATACTTTCACAATTTAACTGCTTCTATTCTAGAATATTTGTGGTTATCTAATCAAAATATAAAAACATGTTAGTCACACAATGGGCAAAAGTGCAGCACGGCGTCTAGAAGAACTCGCAGCTATCCGGTATCAGACACACTGGACACGTCGTGTTCATTCAAGCATCAGTCTACAAGACTTTATTTGATCACCAAATGGGCAAAAGTATACTGCTGTCCCTTCTCCACTAATGCAGCATCTAGTCAACAAATTCATCGCTTAGTAATGACATGAAAACATGCCCTACAGTATACTGTGCACACCGTTTCGTTGTCGATGTTTTAAATCCGCCTTTGAAGTGTCCCGCTCTGTGCAGCGTGCAGTGTCACGTGTCTAAACAAAGGGCATGTACTGTCAGTGATTTTTACCACTAAAGGCCATTCTTGTGCTGTATAACAAAGACTGTATAGGCACTTTGCTGTATAATGACGACCTTCTCAGCCGCTCCAGCAACGGACCCAACCCGGAAAAAAACTATCAGCATGGATTTTTGCTGATAACCGATAGTTCCGCCAATCAACTATCGGTGCCAATTAATTGGCAAGATCGATACATCCGTTGACCTCTAGTATAGTGCGTCATTTGGAACGTAGCTTATGTTTTAGCACGTCACTAGCATGTTTAACACATAGCTACCATGTCGTTAGCATGTCTGAACACATCGCTAAAATGCTGCTAGCATGATTTAATGTTTAATTGGTCACTAGCATGTTTTAGCACACGAGGCTGTACTGTAAAAAAAAAAAAAAATCTAAATGACTTTTTATGAGCTTCATAACTAAAACATTATATCAAGCTAACAACATGTTAAAACATGTTACCAACATGCTCATATCTAGGGAACTGTTAAAACATGTTAACAACACACTAGTGATGTGTTAAAACACATTAAATCATGTTAGCAACACATTAAAAATTCAGGTGACTTACTAAAACATGTTAGCAACATGCTTTTTAGGATGTTAAACATGCTAGCAACATGCTAGGGGCATGTTAAAACATTAAGTCATACTATCAACTTGCTACAGACATGTGATGTGTTAAAACATGTTATATCATATTAGCAACACATTTAAAAATTCAAGCAACTTGCTAAAACATGCTAACAACATACTAGTGATATGCTAAAACATGTTAGATCATGCTAACGACATGCTAAAATATGTCAGCAATGTGCTAAAATGTTTTAAAACTGTTTTAAACTTTCACACTAGCCTGTTTTAGCATGTATAGCAGATTGCTACCATGCCATTAGCATGTCTGAACACATTTTAGCTGTCACTAGCATGTTTTAACACGTGTATGTGCGCTTAAAAAAATAAATAAAATAAAATAAATAAATAATTCTCACTTCATCATAGCTCCAACAAATTAAACTGGAATACATAAAGTTACAGTAAACACTCTTAATAAAATTTAAACAGTAATATTTGAATCTTTATTTGAGTGTTTTATAAAGTGTAATATGATGTAGTAGGATGTCTAGATCCACATGATGTAAGGTATTGTAAAAATCATTTTAACCACTTCATTGAAATGAACTGTTCAAAAGAGTCAATTTACAGAACTGAGACTTCCCATCGCTACTATTAAGTGTATGTATTCATTCCTATTGAATAAGTTTAGGCCCACAGATGTTTGTTAATTCAAAATCAAGTGGCCGTGAACTCATGTCTACTTTGAGGGCTTATTTTGAATTAATGCATTTTGAAGTATCTGTAAATGTGGTCACTTCTGTGAGCTTTTGAAAGTCTTTCAACACTCTCACCGGACTCTTAGAAGCACCTTTCCTTGATCTGCCGCTCTCCTCGGCTCTTCTGTCCACCAACCTTTCGCCTCTTTGAAGTTTTTAAACTTTTTTCCTCTTTTAGCTAAAAATATATACAGTTCAAGGAAGGGACGCTGAGATGATGCAGCTCAGAGGCCATGGTTTTGGGTTTTAAAGTGTGAAAAACTAAAACACATGCTTTTAAATCTTCTAGCATATGTGTAAACTCCTGTTCAAAAGTTTGGATCAGTAAGATTATTTTTAGAGGAATTTACACTTTAGTATACTTATTATGCTTTAAAAAGTGACAGTAAAGAATTATAATGCTATGAAAATTTTATTTTAAATAAATGCAGTTCTTTTGAACTTTCTATTCATCAGAAAATCATAAAAAGAATGCAAAACATACTGGGGACTTAATAAGACGTGATGTAAACATGATAGAACATGCTAGCAACATGTTAGTGCTGTGCTAAACATGTTAAAACATGCTAGAGATGTGTTGAACATGCTAGCAACAGGCTAGGGACATGTTAAAATGTTAGGCCATACTATAAACATGCCAAAACATGCTAGTGATGTGCTTAAACATAAATCATGCTTGCAACATGTAAGCAATGTGCTAAACCATGGTGGTAGTCTGTTAAACATGCTGGCAACATGCTACTGGCGTGTTAAACATGCTAAATCATGGTATAGAGATGTGTTAAACATGCTAGAGACATGCTAAAACATGCTAACAATATGCTAGTGATGTGCTAAACATGTTAACATGCCAGAGATGTGTTAAACATGCTAGCAACATGCTAGGGACATGTTAAAACATTAAGTCATGCTATAAACATGCAAACAACATGCTAGTACCCTGTTGAAAAAAACAGCATATGCTGGTTAGGTAGGATTTGACGCTGGGATGCTGGTTTTAGCTGGTCCTTAGCTGGTTTATGCTGGTCCTTTGCTGGTTTGTGCTGGCTCTTTGCTGGTCATTAGCTGTTTTAAGATGGTCCTGGACCAGCACATGACCAGCTAAGGACCAGCATAAACCAGCAAAGGACCAGCATAAACCGGCAAAGGACCAGCATAAACCGGCAAACTGTGAAAACATGCAAAACATGGTAACAAATGTACTAAACATGTTAACAACATGATAGCCCTGTTGAAAAAAAAAAAAAAAAAAAACGCATATGCTAGTTAGGTATGTTTTGATGCTGGTTTAAGCTGGTCTTTTGCTGGTTTATGCTGGTCCTTTACCAGCAACATGACCAGCATAAACCAGCAAAGGACCAGCTTAAACCAGCATAAACCAGCAAAGAACCAGCTTAAACCAGCATCAAAACATACCTACCAGCATATGTTTTTTTTTTGTTTGTTTTTTTTTACCAGGGAGTGACATGCTAGAATGTTAAATCATGCTATAAACATGCTAAAACATGTTAGCAATGTCCTAAACATAGGGAAACCACATGCTAACTACATGTTAAAATATGTTAAAACAAGCTAGCAACTTGCTAAAAATTTGAACAACTTGCTGAAATATTAACAACATACTGGTGTGCTAAAACATGTTAGATCATGTTTGCAACTATGTGCTAAAATGTGGTAGCAATGTGTTAAACATGCTAGCACCATGCTAGTGATGTGCTAAAACATGTTACAGGCAATGCATGAAACATGCTAATACATGGTAGCAATGAACTAACATGCTAGCAACATGCTAGTGATGTGTTAACATGTTAAATAATGCTATAAACATGCTAAAACAAGCTAGCAATGTGTTAATAGTGTTAACTTGTTAAGAGCATGCTAGTGAAATGCTTAATTGTTATATCACGTTAGAAAAATGCTAAAACTAGGCTTTTACAATACGTTTATGAACTTTACTATCTATTTTTAAATGATGTATTTTCGCAATATTGCTGTTTTTACTGGATCAAATAAATGCAACATAAGAGACTTCTTTCAAAAACGAAAAAAAAAAAAAAAAAACCACAGACCACACACATTTATGATGGAAACCTGTGATGGACATTAGCATAAATTGTTTTAAGGCTGAGTCTTCCAGGATGAAATCATTGAGTCAGCGTGACAGGACGTGACGTTTTCATGCACTACAGTGAGTGTAATTCAGTGTCTCATAATTATTCATGAGTCTGCATGGTGTTATCCTATGAGCAGCCTCTGTCTCATCATTATTCATGACGCCACGTGACATTTTTCCAAGACAAGCGCTTCAGACGCTCAGCGGGCGCTTCACTGAGTTGATGTCACGCCGAAAGGTGTGAGTGTTTTTCGTTTGCATGGCTTCCCCGCAACGCTGGCAGAGCGACAGGCTTTCAATCAATGACCGACACCTTTGAAACGTTTGTGTGCAACAAGCATTTATTACGAAGAGATTCTAGATTTATGGAGACGTGGACTGGGCCTCGTTTGATAGTCCCAGACACAAACACCATCCATCCTTACTGTGAGTGTCTCAACCCATCAAACGCTCAGGTTTGTGAATCAACACACAGAATAGCTTTGAAAGTTATTAAAAATGCAAAAGCACATTCACATATATTTTCGATACAGAGTACAAATGCAGACAGCTTGGGACTGATGTCCAGTTGAATTACCGATGCAAAATGGCCTGTGTTTATTAGTGCAATGTACTGTTAGCTCACAAAACTGTGTATGTGTGTGTTAACTGAAGAATAATATGCTCAAATATATTTGAATGTGTAAACTACATTAAAGTGAAATAAGACTGCGGCTTTCTACATTGATTGATTTGTATTCTTCTATGAGGCCTATTTTTTCTGAAAAAAAAAAAAAAAAAAAAAAAAAAAAAAAAAAAAAATATATATATATATATATATATATATCATATTGTGACTATATCTTACAGTTCACTTTCTGTCATTGTTGTGTGTTTATGTACCAAAATCATGATTTTTTTTTGCAACTTTTAATCTCAAAATACGACTTCATATCTAACACATTTGACCTCCAATTCTTGTTTTTATCAAACTTACTTTATCATTTCTCCTTTTCCTTGCTCAAATCTTCCTTGCTATTCATTCATTCCATCCATCCATTCATCCATCCATTCATTCATTCATTCATGCATGCTTGCTTATTTAGTTATTTGACAATTTCAATATTATAACTATCATAATTGTCACTTTATCATTTTTCTGCTTTTATCTCAAAAATGTGACCTCAATTGCTTATTTTTATTTCATTTATTTAACAATTTCCTCCTTTTCTTGCTATTTATTTAATTAATTCATCCATCCATCATCCATCCATTCATTCATTCATTCATGCATGCTTGCTTATTTACTTATTTATTTATTTGACTATTTTAATATTGTAACTGTCATAATTGTCACATTATCATTTTTCCATTTTTATCTCAAAATATGACTTTTTATCTAAAAAATGTGACCTTAATTTCTTATTTTCTATTACATTCATTTCGCAATTTTCTCCTTTTCTTGCTATTTCATTCATTCATTCATGCATTCATTCATTCATTCATTCATTCATTCTTTCTTTCTTTCTTTCATGCATTTTTTATTCATTTATTCATGCATGCTTATTTATTTATTTATTTATTCATTCATTCTACAGAAATATATATATATATATATATATATATATATATATTATTCTCTGGAAAAAAAGGCTATATCTCACAGATCACTTTCTCAGTTAATTGTGACTATTTTTCAATATTGTAAATATGTCAGAATTTTCACATTATCATTTTTCCATTTTTATCTCAAAATATGACTTTATATTTCAAAAATGTGACCTTAATTTCTTATTTTCTATTAAATTTATTTCACAGTTTCCCCCTTTTCTTTCTTTCTATTTATTTATTTATTTCATACATCCATCCATGCATATGTTTTATTCATTCATTCATGCATGCATATTTATTTATTCTTTTATTCATTCTACAGATTTTATTTATTTATTTATTTATTTATGTATTATTATTATTCTTATTTTTAGTATTTTATCTTTTTCTACATAAATGTTTTTTTGTTTTTTGTTTTTTCTCTTTTTAATTCTCTGAAAAAAAAAAAAATCTCACAGATCTCACAGAAAATGCAACTTTATATCTCACAAATGTGACCTCAGTTTCACATTATTATTAAATTCATTTCACAATTTCCCCATTTCTTGCTATTCATTCATTCATTCATTCCCCCCAACATTTTAATGAGAACTATGGAGACTGTATTGTACTATTACTGTATTTTAATAATATTTTCAATATTGTTCTGTTTATCATAATTGTAACTTTATATCTCATAACAGATTTTTTGTGACTTATATTATTTCAGCTCAAAATGAGACTTTATGACTCTGTGACTGTGAGCTATTAGCTGACTTTATGTGAGTTATGTGATCTGACTTTAGAAGACTTATTATGTTATTACAGAACGTTTTATGTCAGTATGTGGTTGCACCCCAGGTTTCAAGTACACCGAATCTCAAGTAGTAATCCAAGATTTCTGTTTCTACCTATACATCCTGATCCGTCTGCTCCGTTGTTGTTGTAACCGTTATGGTGGTTGCCACCTACTGTAGACCATGTGAGCTGTGATTATTGTAATTGTTTCATCATCAGTCCTCCTCTGCTGTCACCCTGAGTTGTAAATTAATAACCAGCTTTGCAGGCTCACAAGTTCTGTGTGTTCCAGCCTTGCCTTCATGCTGCTCTGCTGCTCAGCGCCCACCATTGCCCACTTTTCTTTTGCTGCCTTGGGTTCACGTGAACTGTCAGAGCAGTCGTCTACAGTAGTTCATGTTGTACAACAAGACCATGATTCTATAATCAGTCGCTATATGTAACATAGCTGTGATATTCAACAACACATCTAAAATAATGGTGATAAGGTGTATACATTTGTGTAGACACTGAATAGTACAAAATCTAATTACACAAGTCCTTTTACATACTATATACAGTATTCTGCAGCCTTCCTCAGAGCTTCACCTAATACATGTGCTGATTGAAAAGGTCAGTTTGTCTGACTAAAAAGGGACAGGTCTCATGGAGATGATAGAGCTGACACTTAAACACCATAATTCGCTGATCTGTGGCATCATTCAGAGCAACTATTATTTTGGGTCATGACGTGTCTGAAAGTTATTTAAAGGCATTTCCACTCGAGTTGGCTGTATTCTTGTTTACAAGTCCTTGGCAAACTGTGATTTAAAATCTAATTTAATCCTGCAAATAAAAACATAAAAAAAAGTTCTGTCCACATTTATTCACCCTCATGTTTCTCCTGAAACTGTATGACTTTCTTTCTTCTTTGGAATGCAAAACAAGATATTTTGAAGATCTGTTTTTGTCCTTGCAATGAAAGTACACTGGTTTTTCGGATAATACTGGAACCTAGTGAATTGTAAGAAATGTTACATGGCATTGCTTCCGCTGAAGAAGAATATGCACTCGAGTGAATTTTCAAATCATGCTGGTGAACATGATCATCAGTTTTGTTCATGTCTTATCCAGTGCTGCTGTCATTACAAAAAAGGAGATTTGATGTTGATTATTCAGAGGTTTCAGACTTTTGGACTGAACCAGGTTAGATGTCAATCATTCCAGATGCTTATGTTATTAATCAAATATGCAGATGTGAAAATTGAGACTTGCAGCAAAGAAACTAGTTGTTCAAAGGAATAGTTCACTCATTTAAAAATGTTGAAAATGTATTCAGGCATGCAAGATGCATTTGTTTCTTCAACAGAAAAGATTTAGAGAAAATACATCACTTGCTCGACAGTGGTTGCAATGGTGAACGGGTGCCGTCAGAATGAAACTCCAAACAGCTGATAAAAACATTACAATTGTAGTGAAAAGTCGTCTTGTCTGAATCAGGAGAGAAATATGCACTACTTACAAGCAAAAACAGTCCAAAACATCAAGTTTGTCAGTGGATTTTGATGTGAGGGGACAAAAGATAATTTACTTTTTTTCACTGAAATAAGTGTTATTATGGATTACAAACTCATATTTTGGCCAGAAGTGATGGCTTAAGTTTGAAACACCTTAATGATGGATTGATTTCTTACAAACACATGTTAATTGATGGACTGGAGTCATGTGGATTACTTGTGATGTTTTTTATAAGTGATGTTTGGACTCTCATTCTGACGGCACCCATTCACTGCAGAGCAACCACTGGTGAGAAAGAGATGTAATGTTGCATTCTGACAATAATCTGACAATAAATCTGACTAAAATCTGACAATGACAATAAATTAATTCAATTCTCATTCTGACTACAGCCATTCACAGCAGAGGATCCATTGGTGAGCAAGTGATGTAATGCTACATTTCTCCAAATCTGTTCCTTTGAGGAAACAAACTCATCTACATCTTGGATGACTTGAGGGTGAATACATTTTCAGAATTTTTGGGTGAACTATTGTTTAATATGTTTTTCATTATTTGTGACCCTGGACTACAAAACCAGTCATCTGGGTCAATGTTTTGCTGAATAAATAATTCATGTATGGTTTGTTAGGATAGGACAATATTTGGCTGAGATACAACTATTTGAAAACCTGGAATCTGAGGGTGCAAAAAAATAGAGAAAATTGCCTTTAAAGTTGTCCAACATAAGTTTGTAGAAATGCATATTACTAATCGATTTATTATTATTTTTTTTTATATATTTATGGTAGGAAATTTATAAAATATCTTCATGAAACATGATCTTAACTTAATATCATAATGATTTTTGTCATAAAATAAATTGATCATTTTGACCCATGCAATGTGTTTTTTTTGTTATTGCTACAAATGTTTCTCGTGGTTTTTAAGTCCAGGTTCACATTTTGCCATGGACGTTTTTGCAAGTTTGGGTCCACATGAGGGTGAACTATTAATTTAACAAGTTTTCGAGTTCTTTAATTTTTTTTTTTTTTTTTTTTTTTTTTTTTCCCATGGCATATCCTTCCCTTCTTTTTCTTCAGCCTTTATTTTAATGTGTGTGGAACTCAAATAGTTGGGCTTGTGATCAGTGCTAACAATGGCTTCTAATTCTCTCACACCAGACAAGACTGAATAGCCTTACCATATCAGCAAATTATGCACGATATTAAAATCTGAAAGTTGTCCAGCATTATTAAATGCTGTTCTTATATTCCCCTCTGCATGCTGCCTCCACTGAGGATGTTATGCTGCATCATTTTCCTCCCTCTTTTGCTTCTCATTACGAGGTTTTATTTAGTCCAGAGCAAGAAAAGTCTGTTGAACATTTTGTTTAATGGCGGTGGTGCTGAGGGAAACCGTGCGCCAAAGCAAGGCAATTAGTTTCTATTCTGCTGCCAATCAACAACCACCCAGGAGAATGAGTGTCTAACATGCCTCTTGTATTCACTCCTGCAAGTTGCATTGAGGAACCTTCCCCTAATTAAAAACCTGATGACTGATTTTGATATGGCAGTTTACAGGAGAGTAAGAACACAGCAAGTAGTGAGATTAAAAATGCATAAGTAATTGAAGCATATGCTTATGAACAACACAAGCATGTATTGATCTGCCACTGGAACAAACGTTTGAAGCATAACTCACTTCCAGCGGACAATCGATACGGTTAATATTCACGATATGAACTTTTGCACCCAAATATTGTTTTTTGTTGGAGCTTAAATTTTAGTTATGCTGTTGTGTGCATCATTTGTATTTAATAATGACTGATTTGTTGACTTTTCGAGGTGAGGTAAAGTTTATTTAAATAAGTTTTATATACAATAGTAGTTAAAAGTGCTTTAAATATGAAGAATCTATATGTGCATTTCCTGAAGAAAATAGCATTTCAAAGCAGCAGAAGAACAGGCTTTGTGTCTAAATAAAATGGTGCATCAGGGTCGGCGTTGTCATGACAGTCAATGTTCATCTGACGTCTGTGCACAAATAACAAACAGCACAAAACCTTAATTAGATGCTTTGACCAGTGGTGATTTTGATGCAAGGATGACAGAATTCATTATATAAATATTTTCATCACTTTTTGAATACACAATGGCCTATCAATGTAGGTAAATGAAGAATTTTCAAAATTAGATCAATTCTTTAAAAAAGTATTTTTTAAAAAATAATTAAAGTTCAAGAAGTTTATTATTCTCACCAAAGATGCTTTTAAGTAATTACAAATACAGTACAAACAGTAATAATATGACATATTATGATTTTCTTTTTTTTTTTTTTTTTTTTTCTATTTTATGTTTTTGGGGAAAAAAAGTCTCTTTTGCTCATCAAGGCTGCATTTATTTGATCAAGAATACAAAACAGTAGTATTTTGAAATATTGCAGTTTTAAATATATGTTTGCTGATTTGCTACTTAATAAACTCTTAATAAATGTGTGTGTGTGTGTGTGCATGTGCATGCATTTTTAGCATTATTTGTGTACTATTAGTTTTTATGTATATTTTGGGTTAGCTTTTATACTTTTTTGTAATTTTGTAATGCACTTTTGTCATTTTTTATTAGATTTTGTAGTAGCTTTTATTTATGTCCAGCTATTTATGTCCAGTTAGTAATTTTAGTGCTTCAACATTAAGCAATGTTAAAAGTGTTAGTTAATAGGAATAACCCTGATATATGTTGACATTTAATCATATATCAAAGTTCACATTTCTCTCTATCTATCTATCTATCTATCTATCTATCTATCTATCTATCTATCTATCATCTATCTATCTATCTATCTATCTATCTATCTAGATAGATAGATAGATAGATAGATAGATAGATATTTATACATACAACAGCCTAATATAAACTATGGATTGTAGAAGATAATTTGAGAATCTCAGTCATTGGTAACCAAAACAGCTTTGTTACTAACCGTCTTCAAAATACCTTCCTTTATGTTCCACAAAACAAAATAACTCATTCAGGTTTGAGTAAATGATGACATAATTTACACTTTTTGGGTGAACTATCCCTTAAAGTCCCCCCTCCTTTTTTAAAAGAAATGCTACTCTAAATAAGAATGTCTTTATGAGTCATTCATTTATTTAATTAGTTCGAACAGCTGATTCATTCATGAATTCAGTTAACGCCTCTCTTTATGAGTGGGCCTTTGAATCATTGATTCACACGATTCGATCAAAACATGGATTCATTCAGAAACTAAACACTGTTGCTCGGAGACACACAACAGTTCTGCTGTGGCTTTATAGGTAATATTTTTGTTGGCAAAACTGAGCAAAAACAGACAATATTGTGTTTAAAATCTAACGCATTATTAACTTATTTACTGAACCCTTGTGTAAAATCACATTTGCAGCACTCGTCTGATATTGCACTTGTTGCTCGTGTGATATCGCTTATCATATAATATAAATATGAGACAAAAACTCATATATAGGGACATTTTTGCCCAAATATCTTGACTTTAAAGGAATAACTGCATTTATGCCCTAAGGTTCACAAACAAGCGAGTACTTATGTACCTGCATGTCTTTACTGCATCATGCAATAAGTACAAAAGCAGGGGTGTGCAATGAAACAGCCCTGAAGAAGTGTTTACAATAACAATACAAGTGAAGTGGGTTTGAAGTGCTTCGTGACTGAAGTGAATTGCACATGATTATTGCACTGTTATCAGGTTTGCCAAGAGGTGTGATGATGTAGATGGTGTTGTTGAGGTATCACTGAAGAAGACCTCTTGGAGGACAAGCGGAGAGGTCACGGTCATCCCAACCAAAGCTTATTCCCTGTCAAAATATGCTGCCGTAGACACAAAGGATCACAACGCATCGCCAGTGGCATTGAAAACATGCTGCCCTCTACACTACGTCAAGATCTGTTATATGGCATACCAAGTGGCACATGGCTGGCTTTGTCCGTCTTCTTCAATCCACTTAAACGAAACGCCAGTTCTAGCATAATGATATAAGCATTCGCAATGAATCCTAATCACATCAAAACAGTACAAGCTAATGTTTCACGTCCATTGTTATGCACAGCAGGCAAGCAATCTTTTCCTCAAGACCTTGATTCATTCAAACTAGCGTTGCTGCTTTGCCTCAGTTTTGCATCGTAATTTCAACCTGTTAGACTTGGCATGCTAGAAAGAATGGAGATCTATCTGACCATGAAATTGAATAACACGCTTTCTAATATGAAGTATGTTTGCTTCAGTTGCTTTGGTATATGATGGAAGTCAGATAGCCAGGAACTGAAATGAGTGCATTAGGACATATAATTAGGCTTTTTTGTGTGACTGCGGAGGGGGGACAGCAACATCATAAACATAAAAATAAAAAATTACAATCACTTTTGGCTAAATAAGACAGACTTGTTTCCCAACTAATACAAGCGCAGATATGCAAGAGAACTCGAGTAAAAGACAAACAAGTAATTAACTTGTGTTGCTGGCGGCTGTTAACTTCGGAGAGCACAGCTAATGTTGTCATTACGTCTTTGGTGATAATGTTATTAAGACAGAAATGAGATGTGCAACAAATGCTCACCAGCCTGGCACTCGAGAGGTGAACAGTCTTTACCCGCAGGGGGTGTATCGATTGCACGGCGAATTGTATCATAATCAAACTTCCAACTGAGATGAAAACATTGTGCCGTGATGCTATAGATTATTCAAACAACAAAAATATGCTAACAAGTGCAAAGGTGTGTTCAAAAGCCTACAGAAGAACAACTCAGCGTGACGTCCCGTGCGGAATCTGTTCTGAGGAAGCGACTGCTGGCAGTTTGTACATGACAGGAAATAAATGTTTAAACTGTTTAAAGGACTTATGTCACTGTAAGCACCAGACTTCCCTTAGGGAAGATTCGCACAGAACGCATTTTTACGTTTAAAAACGTGAGATGCAGGGCAGTGAGATACAAAATAAAGACATGGAAAAAAAAACTAAATGTCTTGACGCATGTTTTTTTTTTTTTTTTTTTTTTAAGTTCTTTTACACGCAACATTCTAAAAAAACGTAGCACTCACACACAATGGTCAAAGGCGAATTTTTGTTGTGTGTTTGAAAAGCAGCAACAGAACTGGCAAAGACGGCTTGTAAGCAGAAATGTAAGCACCAGACCTCCCCTACAGGCAGAGGAAAAAAATGACGGAGAAAGCCACTAGGTTTAAAGTTTAACTTCTTTTAACTTGAAATGGCGTTACGAAACGCTGCGTTCTAAAACGCAGTGCTTAAGCACAACTGTAAATTTGTGAAAACGGTGACATAATGCATATGCATATTACCTGTTTAGTCTATAGAAATGTGTGTAGCGTAGTGTTGGGTGCTTTTTAAGCACTGCTTCATGAAGCTGCGAAATTTTTGCAAATCATTTGTTTTGAACCAGGGGTTTGGAGCATGTATCAAACTGCCAAAGTCACGTGACTTCAGTCACTTTCAAATCTGTTCACTCTGTAGCCATATTTGCAACGCCTCCGGGCAGCTCATACAAGACCAAGTCCTATCTAAATGAATGGAGGAATCCGAAAGTCTCCAAAAATGGCTTGCTGAATTCGCGGTTAAATTATATTTTTCAAATCAGCAACAAAATCTGAAATGAACTGCCCCATAAATGTTGTTTCTTATGCTCAAATTGCATTAAAAATGCTTATTTTTCAAACTAGACCAGCCAGTGAGCATGCAGTCATAACGCACTTATGATTGTGCATGCGCATTGGCTGGTCTAGCCTCAGGTTTCTATGGGAACCAGTAACGCAATGACTTTACCAATCAGTGATTGTTTTTTTTTTTGTTTTAGAAGGTGGGACTATTTCAAAATGTTGTGTGTTGCAGTATCTCCCATTCATAAGTATAGGAGTGAACCGTCTTTGTATTTCTTTAGTCTTTGATGAGGCTCTCTAAAAACATTTCTAAATTTCAATTAGATTGTCCCCCAGTGCCGGACCATTAAACCATTGTCTATGGTTTTTGTGTGATCCTGGATCAGTTTTATAAATTCAGAATTTTATTTAAACGTTTGTGTAATTAAAAGGAAGAATAGTAGTTAATAGTTAATAGAAGAATAGTAGTTAATAGTAACACTTAAGAAGAGATGATGCCAACCCCACAGAGGACTTCAGATGATGCCAACCCTGAATACATACAGCACTATCGAATTCTGCTACTAATTTATAGTGTTCTTTGTCTGTTTGATTACGTCATTAATTGATCTTTACCACACATCTCTGCCATATGTACATCAAGCTACTACTACATATATTGTAAAAATGTCAATTTGGTGTAAAGCTGCTTTGCAATGATATGTATCGTGAAAAGTGCTATACAAATAAATTTGAATTGAATTGAATTGAATAGTCGCTTATTGTCCTGTTTAGACAAGCCATCCACTCTGCAAATAATTAAAAAAAAAAAAAAAAACACTTTTTTTTAAAAAGACACTTCATATTTAATGGTATTTGATGATTTGGTAATTGCATTGAATATATTTTTCTATCCGTAAAATATTTGCACTTGGTTTTTAAAAGCTGTTTTATGGTCTGAGTTTTGTTGCATTTTCACCGTTCTGACTAGCAGGCGTCACCAGCGTGAAGTGTTTTAACCCAATCATGACAATTCATACATACGGTGGCAAATTTTTGCTAAATCGTGCGTATTTTACGAGTTCCCCAATTCGTATGAATTTGCATGAGTGACCTAACCCTAACCCCACCCCTAAACCTTCCCTCCACTGGGGTCTAGACAAATCGTGCAAAATCATACGAGTAAGGTCATCCGAATTTGTACGAATTAGCCACCTCACAAAATACATACAAATTGGTTGTGAGATAGCGTTGTGGGTTTCTTTGAAACTGTGCAATTGATTCAGTTCGTTCAAAGTTTCGAAAAGGTTTGTTTCTGCTAGGGATGCACCGATACCACTTTTTTCAGTACTCGCCCGATACCGATACTTTTATTTTTGGTATTTGCCGATTCCGAGTACCGATACCGATATTTTAAAATTTACCGGTAGATTTGTAAAATATAGGGTACAGAAACTAAAAGACTATGTATAATGTTAGTTGGTCAACTTTGTTTATCAAATAGATACAGTCAAACCAAAATGTATTTAGAAGCCATTATCATAAACTGTGTCCTGCACCCACTAGTAAAAAAAAATATATATATATCAAAAATTGTCAAAAGATGGTGTATATCTGCTGTCTGAATAATTTTTGGGTTGACTATATATCCCTTAATTATTTTTATTTTTACACTTAATTATGCCCATTAAAATGTGTTTTGTTACTTTCACTGTTTGTTTGTTTTTTGTTTTTTTTTTTGTTTGTTTTTTCTTGCTCTATGGTGCATCATCTTCAATTTAATAGCATTAAACTGCTCAATTGCAGCGGCTCAGTACTGTAATCACGCGAACCACTCATTATGAATCTCCTAACTCTGATATTTTCAGAAATATAAGTCACGTTTTTTTATCTGAAATATGCTGCTATTTGGGCTACAATCCAAAGCGACTCAAATAATGGAGAATCACTCGTGAAGCAAGCAAAACATGCGCAAGTACAGTACTGCCTATCGCATTTCACACAGGCTGCTATAGTTTGACTTTCGCCGGACAATCGTGTATGCTTATGGTTGAAAAAAAAAACGATGTTTATAGCAAATGCCCCTATATATACATATTTTTTTATATCTACGAATTTGTTTTAATCCAAAAGATGCGTGTGCTAAATATGCCAACATCAATGAAGATCACGCAACAGCGCGCACTCTCTCTTTCTCTGTCTCGCGCTTTCTCTCTCGCTCCCTCTCTCTCTATACCGTTAAATAACTTGTGCATTGATTTACTTAAATTGTTTTTGACATTTCTCACCGAACTACAAACTTTCCAGTGATGTCATTTTAAGGAGTACAAGTACGAGTACAGGAGCTCAGTATCGGGCCCGATACCGATACCAGTATTGGTATCGGTGCATCCCTAGTTTCTGCCATCAATAGCGCAGTGGTGTTTCTTTCCTTTCTGAATAAATCAGCATTTTTGGAATGAATCAATTGAATGAATGATTCAATGACTCACTCAAAAATGCATGTGCTTGTTTTGTTACTGAATGAAAATGAATTGGCTTTTTTGAATGAATCAGTTGAATGAATTATTCATTGACTCACTCATAAACGCAGTCACTGTCACCACCTATTGGTGTAATGATGTAAAAAGAGTAATATTTATACATTTCTCTATATTTCTATCTTTCTATCTATCTATCTATACATATTTTGCAGTTAATTTAAAGCCATTTTTTCCCAAAAACCTTTCTGTACAAGACTTTCTGTCTTGATGAAAGGTTTAAAGTTAGTAATTATGCATATTAGCCATAGGTCTTAATTATAAATGTACAGATTAATGGTCACCACGTCTTCTTTGTATGAGCTCTAAAGCATGAGATTTCATCCTGACCTGCATGTGACTCAGTGTATGATACATTCTTTCCCCCTCTCATCATCTACATGTTCTCTCTTCCCATCTCTCATTTTCACTCATCACCCACATCACCTTTTGGTGGCGTCCCCTGCCAGTCACGACAATGTGGCCGATTACACCACACAGATTGCATCGATTGTGCAGGCTAATTGAAATGCGAGTAGCCCTGGTGTGGCGCGCATCTGCTCCATTTGCGAGGATCGCTTTGGCATGTCTCCTCTCTTCCCATCCGAGAGAAAGTGCAACGTGATGCGGCCGCAACGTTTTACTCATCGCTGTCTGAAATGATGCCAGCTTATTAAGATGTGACAGTGCAATAGCCCTTCTGGGGGTTGAGAACGATTAGTTGGCACAAAATTAAAAGAATACTTCATGTAAAACTTTGAGAGACTTTGGTCATAATTAATCAGCACTCATGTCATTCCAAACCTATAGCCTGTAATTTTTGAGTGTGTCAAAAGGACACAAGGGGATTTTTTTTTTTTTTTTTTTAATGTTCATGCAGGATCTGCACCATAAAAAAGTGTGTGACAAATAAGCTCAATTTTAAATCATTATTTTGAGAAAGAAAGAAGGAAAAAATATATGTATGTTATGATTTTTTTAGCAAACTTGTCATTCTATTTTGCTTTGCAAAGAAGGCCTACTGTCATTTTCTATAATTAAAGTGTGTCTTTGGCAACTTTTTTTCAATCAAAAGTATAACATGTCTTTGCTAATTAATCAACAGATCACTCATTTAAATATACCCAGTTCAGACTCATTCTTTTTTTTAGCTGGAATGAAATGCAATTCATGTTTTTCATATAATTTCCATTTTGAGAATACTTTCAGAATAACTTTTATCCATTATCCAACAGTATTGTGTGCCAACACCTGGCATATATGCTGGTTAACTTTTACAGAAAATGATTGAATCATGACTTTGAAGTGGGCGGACAACACCGCAAACAATAAAAGTGTAAGATCATGTCCATAGATAGAAACATATGCATATAAGAAGCAGGTGGAATGCTATGCAAATGAGGTTTATCTCAATATGTTGACATTTACCACAATGTTATTCCAAACACATTGGGATGTGATTTTCTTCAAGCATCTGGACATAAACATGTTGTGACAAAATAATGCACACACTATAAGAGCAATGTTTTCCTTTGCAGTAGATTTATGGGCAGCTTTGCTTTGACTTTTTTGTTCGGTTTGACCTAAACACATGGTGTGAGATTGAGGTCTGGAGACTGGAGCAGTCAGTTCGTTAGAGAAATATATTTAGTGGAGCTTGCACTAAATGACGGATTTGCTGTAAAACCCCTGTATGCAAATTTTTCTTTGTAATCAGATTTCCATGATTTATTATGAGTTTATGGAGTAAATTCAATAGATTTGCATTAATAGAGACCAGAATATCATGAAAACATGTAGGTGGGCTTTTTTTTTTTTTTTTTTTTTTTTTTTTTTTGGCAACCAGCATTCATATAGCGGCATGGCACAAACCTCTCAGAACACCCAATTCAATTTCACTTCAATTTATTTATAAAGTGTTTTTTCACAGTATACAGCTTTAAAAAGAGTGGTGCTGCACAAGCCTGGAATAACCAAGCCAACTACGATGGTGGAAAGGAAATGCTCCTAAAGATATTGAAGTGCACTCTTAAAAATGAAGCTCCCAAAAGAAGGCTTTCACCCAAGAAGCCCCAAAAAGGTTTTCACCAAAAGAAACTTTTAGTGAACTGTCCTTTAAGGAATAGTTCACCCCAAAATAAGCAAAGTATGTGGAAAATGTACACACACTTGGGCCATCCAAGATGTAGATGAGTTTGTTTCTTCATAGGAAGAGATTTGGAGAAATTTAGCATTACATCACTTGCTCACCATCAGATCCTCTGTAGCGAATGGGTGCCAAGTCCAAATAGCTGATAAAAACAATAATCCACAAGTAATCCACAACACTCCAGTATGTCAATGAAGTGAACAAATCAGCATTAAGATGTTTTAACTTAAAACCATCACTTTTGAACAAAATACAAATCCATAATCCATAATAACACTTCCTCAAGTGAAAAAGTCAATCGCCTGTTGTCCTCTCACAACAGCAAAATCCAACAACATATTTGTTTACAACTGTTTTAGACTGTTTTCACTTGTAAGAGGTGCTTGATCTGTGCATATTTCGGTCCTGTTTCAGACGAAACGACTTTTTCATTTGAGAAAGCAATATTATGGATAGAGGGGACATATTTTGGCCTGAAGCAACAGTTTGATGTTAAAAAAATGTTTTGGTGGATTTGATTTTTTTCCAAACAGCCAGCTTTTCACTTCATAAGACATTAGTTGTTAGACCGGAGTGGTGTGGATTACTTGTGGATAATTGTGATGCTTTTATTAGCTGTTTGGACTCTCATTCTGACGGCACCCATTCACTGCCGAGGATCCACTGGTGAGAAGTGATGTAATGCTACATTTCTCCCAACCTTTTCCCATGAAGAAACAAATAAATCTACATCTTAGATGGCCTGAGGGTGAGCACATTTCAGCAAATTTTTAATTGATGGGGGAACTATTCCTTTAAAATAAATGCCTAATAAAGCAATAAGCCCCAAGAAGCCGTGGTTTACAGTGAATTTATAATAGCTAGGGGGCATTGTTAGGCATGACCCGAAGTGTTGTAAAACGGTTATAAAACAGTTATTCCATATATGTAGTAAGGTTTACAAAATAAAACAGAGCAAATAAAGTATAATGATATGAACAAAAAACATTACTCTTCCGATAAACAATGTAGTTCCTCAAACGGTTGTGGTTCAAACCAGATATGTATGGTTTTAACAAAGTGGTTGCCTAGCAACACACAAATGTAAACAAAGATGTAGATTTATAGAGTAGTTTACAACAGCTTAGAACGCAGCTCAACCAATCAGAATCAAGGACCGGAACTACCTGTTTTATAATAAAGCAGTAAACCCCTAGAAGCCATGGTTTATGGTGAATTTATAACAGCTGTTATAAATTCACTGTAAACAACAGCTTCACGGTGCTTATTGCTTTTATAGAACAGTTATTCCATATACGTAGTAAGGTTTCACAAAATAAATCAAAAATAAAGTGTAATGATATTAATAAAAAACATTATTCTTTCTCCAAACTATGTAGTTCCTCAGAAATGGTTGTGGTTGCAAAAAAGTGGTTGCCAAGCAGCACACAGACATAAACAAAGGTGTAAGAATCAAGGACCGGAACTATCCGTTTTATAATAAAACAACAAGCCCTGTGAAGCCGTGGTTTACAGTGAATGTATAACAACTAAGGGGCGTTATTAACCCCCTTAGCTGTTATAAATTCTCTGTAAACCACGGCTTCACAGGGCTTATTGCTTTTATAAAACTGTTACTCCAATAGTCATTTACTCCTGACATCTGAGCCACTGAAGATGCAGTGGATTACGTTTGTTTGTGAAGGAAATGCGCCTCCTGATCTCATATATCCGTCTGTGTTCGTGCAAACCATTCCTGATCCAGCTTCACTTACAGCAGAAGTGAGTATAAGGGTTTTTTAATGTATCTTTGCGATCGTCTTTCCTAATAACATGCTAGTTAGCAAGTTTAGCGGATAAACGTGGATAAATGCAGCTAAAGTAATCAGGCTCGTCACTCCACAGAGAGAAGAGAGGGGCGGGGCAAGCAGAGCTCATTTGCATTTAAGGGAACAAGAGCTGATTTTGGCAAGGTAAAAGGGTGTTGTTTTACACAACCATTGAGAATTTTTATTTTTATTTATTTTTTTTTAACCAAAGTATATTATAGACTTTTCATTAAGACCCTAAACAATCATATCAACTTGTGAAAAATGGGCATCCGATGACCTCTTTAAGAGTGGGAGGAATATATTTTTGTGTTATATAGCTGTATTTAGAATTGTTGGCATAATTTCTGCTCCTGGCTTCATTGGCTGAGCTTGTTTTTTTAAGAAAAGATAAAGACAAATTTCTCTTCTTTGCGCTGTGTGTTAATTTTAAGGTCAGGATTGATCGGCTTGAATGTCAGTTTTTTACCGGCTGTACTTTCCTTTGCTTAACTGACCGTATTTTGCCATTTTCTGCTTCCTTGCTTTCACGAATAACAATCTTATGCCAATGGAATCAATAATTTCACTAATCTTGGACTCTCTCCTGTGAGCGGTAGTTGGTAAGACACGGTTAATTAGCCACCGTTTGACTGAACATTTTAGAATTGACAGGATTGCGGGCAGTGTTGTATCACTCTTAAACACATTTAAGACTGAATTCCGCATTATTCATTACTTTTTATCTATAATTGCTGTGTACACTGGTGACTTTGTTAAAAAAAATGGAGCATATAGGACCCACATAGGGCTGGTTATGTTATTTTTGAACCCAGTGTGGCAAAAAAAATCATGAATATTTCATCTCGCCAGCAATCAATATGAGGCCCAATTGAATGTTCCCCTTGAGTGAGTCATGTACTTTTCATGAAATGTTTCCGTGTGCTTATTTAGTGTATTGCATGTGCCCCCGTGTCTTTTTGACCCATTTAATTTTTCACACCTGTTCCTTTTTATTGCTGCTAAGACATAAGAACAGAAATGGCAATCGCAACTCATTTCACTTCTGTAATGCCTTCATGTATTCAGAAAGTAAAGAGGATTCATTTTGATTTCATGTCGATTTTAACTAGGATTATGGCTTTAGCTAATATAAACCAACAGATAAATTAGCACACGGTTTACCCTTCATAACATAAACACATGGTAATTCAGTTAACTGTTGACTTTAATAAGATATTGCAAAATTGATTTGTTTTTAGATTTGTATTAAATTCAATACGCTTGTGATTTTTATGCTATTGAACAGTCCTGAGTATCTTTCTGTAGCCCCAAAACAAGAAAATGAAATTCAAAGAAATGAAAAAAAAAATATATATATAATAATAATAATAGTAATAATACAATTAAAAATGTTAAAAAAGCTTTTTAGCTGGGTATTTTGCATCACAGTAAATAAATAAATAAATAAATAAAATGAAATCATTATTTATACAAATAAATTATACAAATAACTTAATATACAAGTAAACACATACACATATCACAGTTTATATATGTGGTTGTGTGTATTTTTATATTTAATAACTAAATTAAGTTTTAAATGAATAAATAAAAATGATAAAACGATAATAATAATAAAAACTAATAATAATAACTAAATTAAATTTTAAATAAATGAATAAATACATAAATAAAATGGTTTTGCATGTCTTTGACTTCTTTGAATGTCTCAGAATATGTTTCAATAATTCAAACTCCTTTATAATGTTAAAGTTCTTTATAATAATACAAACTAAAACTAAAACCTTATAATAAAAAATGAATAATAATAATAATAATAATAATAATAATAACAAAATTAAATTTTAAATAAATAAATAAATAAATAAATAAATAAAATGTACTAAATAAAATGGTTTTGCATGTCTTTGACTTCTTTGAATGTCTCTGAATATCTTTTTAATAATTTAAACTCCTTTATAATGTTAAAGTTCTTTACACGCCAGCTGGCGAAATATTATCATTTTCTTGCCAAATAAAATGTAATTCGCATTTGGTGAAGCACGAGTAATAATTCTGGTCCCTGTCTAAAAGTATTCAGAAGTGTCCACCATAAACCTGTCAATACTAAACGAAGGCACGATTTCCCTGCACTCAATCTCTATACTTTGCTTAATGAACATCTCGGGTGTGGAAACAGCCTTCCCGTCCAGTAATTGTGGAGAAATGCGTCTATTTCAGTCCTTCTCTGTTTCTGGCTTCCTTTGGTCTCTCATTACCTCTTATTGCCATCCATTCCACAGGTCCCTTGGTGAGAAGCCATTCTGAGGAAAAAAAAAAATCAATGCTGTCGAAAACAAGAGGCCTGGATATTACACAGGACTAAAGCCTATTATGTCAATGCCAACAATAAAAGTATTTTTCGGGCTTTCACGTGTGCTTGTGTGATTTGCATACTTATTTCATTTTTTTGAAGATTACAGACTGTGCCGTGCCAATGCTGAATGCTGGTGGCTCTTTAGTCTTCTGTGTGCTCCATATCTTTTGTGGATGCATTGATCTGTCTTCTGTGGTGGTAACCATGAGATCTGACATGTAGAGCCATTAGTTGGATGATTTTGCTCAATCATACATACAGTTTCTTGATGTTCTTATATCATTCCATGCACTGCACGCGTCAGTTTTTGATGGACAGGTTTGAGCACTGAAGCGGACAGCAAAGTTTTTATCCAAGCAGAGAAATTTAATGCAAATAAAAAGAAATCTATATTTCTATCTATCTATCTATCTATCTATCTATCTATCTATCTATCTATCTATTTATCTACCTATATATATATATATATATATATATATATATATATATAGCATTTTAATATAAAGAATACACACACATACCCACATTTGTGTTGTTATTATTTTATTTTTTTTATTTTATTTTATTTTATTTTATTTTATTTTATTTTATTTTATTTTATTTTATTTTATTTTATTTTAAAAGAGCAGAAAGGCTTGTGTAAGGGTTTAGGGTAAATGTTATTGGTAGAATTTTTTTATTCATTTATTAATTATTATTTTAGTATCACTGCTGTACTATTATAGGTTTTGTTCATATTTTCACGTTTACACATTTGTTTTTTGCTTTTTTCACTTTCACTTAGTTTTTTTAGGTGATTGTTAGGTGATGATTAATCTAATTTTAATGTGTGTTTGTGTTTTTTATAGATTTTTTTGTCTCTATAGTATTAATTTAATTTATTAGTTTTAGTTTAATAAGTTTTCCTCTTAGTAGGAGACTTAGTAGGAGACTGAAGTCGGTTTTACGATTTTTAGCATGTGAACTAATTTATTGTACCTTGATATTGCTTATTTTAATATAAAACCATTAAAACCAATCAAAATAATATTATACATGAATTATTAAATAAATACACACACTTACACACATTTCTGTAAGTGTTGTTTATTATTTTATTTTATTTTATTGTAAAATAGCAGAAGGCTTGTGTAAGGATTTAGGGTAAATGTTATGGGCAGATTTTTTTAGTAATTTATTAATTGTTATTTTAGTATCACAGATTATTATTATAGGTTTTGTTAATATTTTAAATATTTTTTCACTTTTTCACCTTTTTTTTTTTTTTCTCATCGTTTTGATGTGTTTTTTGTGGGGTTTTTTATTTGTCTCTATAGTATTAATTTTATTTATTAGTTTTCGTTTAATACGTTTTAGTAAACGAAAATGAGGAATACTACTAAAACTTTTATTTATATGGAATGGAAAACACAAATGCATTTGAAGTTTTTTTTTTTACTATTTTAACTTTTTTAACATTTTTGCTTTTGTATTGTTTGGTTATTAAAAAAAAATAAAATAAAAGAATTTAGTTCATTTCATTAAAAAAAAAATACAATATTATTTATATTATTTTAAATAGTTTTATACTCAAATATGCAATATAAATGTAAAATAAATTAGTTCACATGCTAAAAATGATAAAACGACCGACTTCAGTCTCCTAGTGAGTCTAAAAATATATTTTTTCCAGGTTGCCTGACACAGCAGTCATAGGAAGCACCCCTGACCAGATATCGTAAGGTGAAAATAACAAAATCTAAAGCTATTGTGAGCGCTTTACCAGAGGAGCTGACAGTGAGCAGTGATTCGGCAGACTGATATGAATGAATGTGGCTGGGAAGAAACATGTCTGGCTCTCAGAGAAGAGCGGAGCTGCAGTGTGAGGGCGGCTGCATGACTGCTGCTTCCATCGGCCCCTGGGGACACATGAGAGTGAGTCATTTCTTCAGAGGAAGAGAGCTCACTGCTACTGTATTGTTGTCAGAGCTGAATTGGGCTGGGGAGGAGAGACTAGGAAGTAAATAGGAAGCTGGGCTGTAAAAGTGTCTTGTTGGGTTTATGCCTGGGTAAAATGGTGGTGCTCTAAACAGAAAGCAGCAAAATGATGGTGGCTCTTAAGATACCTCATTTTGGAACAATTTTAAAAAAAAGTGTTTAGAGCTGTGGCCGGTAGTGGTTAACCCCCCAATGCTTACGTGGGCGATGTGAATTTGAGTTTGACTTTCCTTGCTCATTCCTGTTTTATCTCTCTCATGTATATAAAGCCTTTTACACTGTGATGACACTTTTATTTTATTTTGTTTTATTTCATTTTATTTCATTTTATTTTATTTTATTTTTCATTTTGGAAAGGCATAGAATCAATATTGTGAATTTTGGTAATGGAAATGGGTATCCAACAATTCTGTTTGTTGTAGTTATAGACATTTGTCTAATCCACTTCCAAAACCCCCAGAAATGCAGTGCTATTCAACTACTCAGACCACTGGATCAAACACAAGTCTTCAGCGTCAAGAAGTCAAGGCTTTGCTGGTTAGTACAGCTGAGAGATAATATAACTGCACTAACTCCAAACAGCTTATTTCTCTGTTGACGGTCATTGAGTGGTTTTATTTTATTTCATTTCATTTCATTTCCTTTTATTTTATTTTATTGTATTTTATTTTATTTTAGACATTACCAGTGATTGGCTAAACAGTAAAATAGATTCCCGTCTTTTTTGACTCTTTGACTTTACTGCAGTGTTATTTTATACTATAATAGTTTTTTTTTTTATAATATTTTAATTTATATTTAATTTTTATATTTCCAGTTAATTTATTTTTGCCATTTTATGTGCTGTCGTGTCTGTTTGTTTACTTATTTATTTTACTCTTTTCAATAACTTTGTTTAGTTTTGTTTCCAACTAATAATTTTAGTGCTTAAATGTATTTCATTTTGCATTTTTATTTAGTTCAGTTTTTAAATCTAATATTTACATATTTTTATTTTATACTTATATATATATATTTTTTTGGTAATCTTGTAGTTGAGAAGGTAGTTTTAGAAATTTTCCTGCAGCTCAATAGTCATACAATTATAAATAAATAAATAAATAAATAAATAAATAAATACATACATACATACATACATACATACATACATAAATAAATGGTTTAGAAACAAATTTAACTGAGAAATAGCCAGTCAGTTTCACAATTATGAAGACATGGCAAGTAACACTGAATTAAATATGAAATTTTGATTTAGACAAACTGGTTTCCACTTAGTAATTTAAGTGTTTCAGCTTATTTCAGTTAGTATTTTCATTTATAAAGAAATGGTAATGAATTAAATATGACATTTTTATTTAGAAAAAAAGTATTTTACTGAAAACATATTCCAATAATCAATCTTTCTCTTTCTCTTTCTCTTTCTCTTTCTCTTTCTCTTTCTCTTTCTCTTTCTTTATTTTTTTCTGTGTTAAAGTCACATGACATCCACAGCTCAGGTAATAATAATCTTTTTTTTCTTTCTTCTTTCTTTCTTTCTTTCTTTCTTTCTTTCTTTCTTTCTTAACTAATAATTTTAGTGCTTAAATGTATTTCATTTAGCATTTTTATTTAGTTCAGTTTTTAAATCTAATATTTACATATTTTTATTTTATACTTTTGATTTAGACAAATTACTGAAATAATATTTTATTATAAACATATTCCAATTTATTTATTTATTTATTACTTATTTTGTTACATGCTTTTGTCTTTTTTTTTTTTTTATTACAATTTAGGTTTAATGTTTTTTTTTTTTTTTATTATTATTATTATTATTATTACTACAGTCTGTTAAAAAATATCAGTCACTGAAAAAAATAGTATAGAAACAAATTTAACTGAGCAATAGCTAGTAAATTTCACAATTATAAAGAAATGGCAAGTAACATTGAATTATATATGAAATTTTGATTTAGAAAAAAAACTGAAATAGTATTTTTGTATTTATTTGTCTGTCATTTTGTTACATGCTTTTGTCATTTGTATTATTTTTTTTTTTAAATTACAATTTAATTAAATATATTTAATATATTAATATATATATATATATATATATATATATATATATATATATATATATAAATTTTTGTTTTGTTTTGTTTTGTTTTGTTTTGTTTTGTCTTGTCTTGTCTTGTTTTATTTTGTTTTTTGTTTTGTCTTGTCTTGTTTTATTTTGTTTTGTCTTGTCTTGTCTTGTCTTGTCTTGTCTTGTATTGTTTTGTCTTATTTTGTCTTGTTTTGTCTTTTGTTTTGTCTTCTTTTGTTTTGTTTGGTTGGTTGGTCTTGTCTTGTCTTGTCTTGTCTTGTCTTGTCTTGTTTTGTCTTGTCTTGTTTTGTCTTCTTTTGTTTTGTTTGGTTTCCACTTAGTAATTTAAATGTTTCAGCTTATTTCAGTTAGTATTTTCATTTATAAAGAAATGGTAATGAATTAAATATGACATTTTTATTTAGAAAAAAGTATTTTACTGAAAACATATTCCAATAATCAATCTTTCTCTTTCTGTTTCTCTTTCTCTTTCTCTTTCTTTCTTTTTTTCTGTGTTAAAGTCACATGACACTCACGGCTCAGGTGATTGGCTCAATAAAGTGTTCAAGCGTAACTAAACGCTCATAACTCACCACGATCAAAGTTTGCAGATTTCTATTCTGCGAGGTCTCACGCCATTGAGCTGAAAGCAAATGTTAATGTTTAGCTTTCTCCAGGTGTTATAAAGACCTCCTCGTTCAGGATTGCTGGAAAATTACAGGCAGGTGTTTGATTGGAGTTGGAAGTAAACTCTGCTGTAGAACGGCCCTCGAGGACCGCAGCTCAATAGCCCTGCACTGCTGAATCAACGCTGAGTGTTAGTCAAGTGCCAAGTGCACTTGTGCGTTAGAAGGTCGCTACCTACGTAGACAGCAAGGGGACTCACAAGGGTTTGGAACAAAGCTATTATGTTCTGAAGTATTATTTCTTAGAACTAAATGTTTCATTAAATATTTACTATCACACACTTCATTTATCATGTCATCGAAGCGATTGCATGTTTTATTTATTAGTTTTGATAGCACCATGCGCCACACCATGAATATCCTTAACCAAAACTCATTGGTTTAAAATGTCATAATCACTGAAATATGAATAATAACACGTCCTGCTCATTGTCTACGGTGGTAAAAAACCTGCTCATCATCACTGAGGCAATAACGTCTGTTGCAATATTGATCTCAATAACTCCAGACATCTCTATCACAAAGATATGCTGTCAAAGATGCAAAGCCTTAAAAATTCAATGCGCATGTAATATGAACGAATCTGAATACCCAGTTGAGTTACATCAGTGTGTTGTGTCCAGCACAAGAATCTCAAGATTACTCAGTGGCTAAAACCCCCAGCTGGACACTTGCATGAAAAGAATGTGATGCAACTCAAATGTAACAAATATTGCACATTTGTTTCGCTCTCTGCACATTGCTCTTGATGCTGATGCTTAATCATAAAATACGATGTGGGTGAGTTCTGTGTCAAATACTTTCTTACTTTATCTTATTCTGGAAAAAAAAAAGTGTTTTGTTGTTGTTGTTGTTGTTGTTTTTTTTTTGTTTTGTTTTTTGAAAATGACATTTTTTCGCATGCGTTAAAGAACAGTACAACATGACTCAATACATTTAAAAGAATTCCAGTTAAAATACTTCACATTATTTTATTCAAATGAGCATGAAATCATTTTTTGTGCTACAAACTTCAGCTTTTTTTTTTTTTTAATACAAGTTTAATTTTGTTTTAGTTATTTTATTGTACTTTTGTCATTTTATTATTATTATTTTTTTTTTATTTATTATTGTTATTATTTTTTAATGTTACTATTTCTTTTTTAAACTTACATTTTCCTTTCTTTTTATTTATTTCCAAGATTTTTAGTTAGTTTGTTTCCAGTAATTTTAGTGCTTGAACTTAATTCAAGGCCAGGGCAACATTTCTAATGTTCATTTAATCATTTAGCAAATTTTTTCATCAAATTTTCATCTTATTTATTTATTTCAGTTCTTCATAGCTTCACAACAATGATGTACAGTAGTTACTATACTGTAATAGCTTTTCTAGATTTTTGAATCCGCTTTTATTTTTTTAATTTTATTTTTAGTTAAATTTTTAGTAATTTAGTTAAACACTTTCATTTAGTTACACATTCATTCATTCATTTAGTCATTATTTAGATTTAATTTATTTGATTTCAGTTTTATATATTGATAGCTTTTATTTTAGTATTTTTAGTTTAATTTTTAGTAATTTAGTCATACACTTTTCATTTTTATTATCTATTTATTTAGTAATTAATTTAGTCATTTATTTATTTAGTAATTTAGTTACACACTTCTTAATTTTATTGTTATTCATTCATTCATTCATTCATTCATTCATTATTTAGATTTAATTTATTTGATTTCAGTTTTATATATTGATTTTTGAATCAGCTTTTATTTTAGTATTTTCTTTTTAGATTAATTTTTAGTAATTTTAGTAATTTAGTCATATGCCTTTCAATTTTATTGTTAATTATTTAATTATTTAGAATTAATTTATTTGATTTCAGTTTTATATATTGATTTTTGAATTAGCTTTTATTTTAGTATTTTCTTTTTAGATTATTTTTTAGTAATTTTAGTAATTTAGTCGTATGCCTTTCAATTTTATTGTTAATTATTTAATTATTTAAAATTAATTTATTTGATTTCAGTTTTATATATTGATTTTTGAATCAGCTTTAATTTAGTCACACTTTTCATTTTATTATCTATTTATTTAGTAATTAATTTAGTAATTAATTTATTTAGTAACTTAGTTATACACTTTTCAATTTTATTGTTCATTCATTCATTCATTATTTAGATTTAATTTATTTGATTTCATTTTAGTATTTTTTTGAGATACATTTTTAGTAATTTTAGTAATTTACTCATACGCTTTTCAATTTTATTGTTATTTATTCATTTAGTAATTAATTTAGTAATTTATTTATTTAGTAATTTAGTTCTATACTTTTCAATTATATTGTTATTCATTCATTCTTTCTGTCATTCATTCATTATTTTGATTTATTTGATTTGTTTTATATAGTGATTTTTGAAACAGCTTTTATTTTAGTATTTTCTTTTTAGCTTAACTTTCAGTAATTGTAATAATTTAAACACTTTTCAAATTTTATTGTTATTTATTTACTTACTAAATCTAGTCATTTTCATCCAATCTTTATCATTTTAGTTATAGTTATGATATTGAGTTACAGTTAACAAAATGTTTTTTTTCCAAGTATTAATTCTTCACAGCTTCATAATGATTACCATTTTAATTGCACTAAATATGCAATTAAAATATTTCTTATTCTTTTCATTCAAATGGCCGTTAAACTACATTTAACGTCTTACAGACTTCTTGTGCTTATTTACAGTGAGAACAATTCACCAGCGGTCACTGACTTTTCTCCTTTTTTTCCCTGCTGGTTGCTTAGCAACCTCCTGGATCTGTTTCAAGAGCCACAAATGCTGGGGGTCACGTGTGTGTGTGTGTGTGTGTGTGTGTCTGCAGCAGAATGAATCAGCCATTGATGGGACACTAACTTACTTAAATGTTCTTATAAGGTTTAGTCGAATACACAATTTTAAGTTTACTTTGTTTTAATCAGTGCATCTTTAGTGGCGTTATTACTTTTCTAAAGGATCAGGCTCACAATTTTTGTGCTGGGCAAAAAAGACTTACACTGATGGAGTGCTTTGCCTCTCGAGCTCTCGGGGCGCCGGCCGGATCTCAGCCCTGGAGGATCATACAGACATGCGGGTGGGCTCTTTTGACTCGCTCAAGTGTATAGAGGCACCCTTCCACATCAGGGTGGAACGTTTTGCACAGGCTAGCATCACTCACAAACAAACAAATAGAAAAATGAAAAAAGGAGTTCCATCATTGTTTTGTGGACTTCTATCAGAAAATAAAAAGAATAACATAATCTGACTTTTTCCTTGTTTAAAGGACAAGTCCACTTCCAGAACAACAATTTACAAATAATGTACTCACCCCCTTGTCATCCAAGATGTTCATGTCTTTCTTTCTTCAGCTGTAAAAAAAATTATATTTTTTGAGGGAAACATTTCAGGATTTTTCTCCATATAATGGACTGATATGGTGCCCCGATTTTGAACTTTCAAAATGCAGTTTAAATGCGGCTTCAAATGATTCCAAATGCGGTTGTAAACAATCCCAGCCAAGGAAAAAAAGTCTTATCTACGATTGGTTGTTTTAATAAAAATAATACAATTTATATACTTTTTAATGTCAAGCGCTCATCTTGTCTTACTCTGCCTGGACTGTTTTTTTTCCAGTTCATGACAGTTAGGGTATATCGAAAAACTCCTATCTCATGTTCTCCTCAACTTCAAAATCGTACTATATCGCTGTTTTGCCTTTTTTGTTAAGGGTGTTTGATCTTCTTTGCATGTTCACTTTGCAAAGACTGGGTCGGTGCTTCAGCAGCGATGTAGCATGAAATACTATTTTTCGACATACCCTAACTGTCTTGAGCCAGAATACACAGAGTTCAGGGAGAGAAAGGCAAGATGAGCGTTTGAGATTAAGAAGCATTTAAATCTTTTTTTTTAATGAAAATAACTGATCGTTTCGCTAGATAAGACCCTTCTTTTTCGGCTGGGATCATTTACAACAGCATTTGGGATCATTTGAGGCCGCACTTAAACTGCATTTTGGAAGTTCAATATCGGGGCACCATATCAGTCCATTATATGGAGAAAAAATGCAGAAATGTTTTCCTCAAAAAACATGATTTCTTTACGACTGAAGAAAGAAAGACATCAACATCTTGGATGACAAGGGATAAGTACATTATATGTGAATCTTTGTTTTGGAAGTGGACTTTTCCTTGCTATAGTGCTATAATCTGATCCCCGATTTCAGTGCGATAGCCATGACAATTAAAACCAAAAATGTTTTTTGAAAGTATCTGAAGCGTGAGCTGTAAAGGCACAGCTCTATTCTAGAAAAGGGGACGGGGAGCAGCAGCTCATTTGCATTTAAGGAGGCATGAATGAAAACAGCCTGTTTCTGCTTCCACTCAAAATAGCAATTTTCAAAATGGTATAATAAATGATCTGTGGGGTATTTTGAGCTGAAACTTCACAAACACATTCTGGTGACACCTGAGACTTATGTTACATATTGTAAAAAGAGGCATAATAGGTCTCATTTAAGTATGTAGTTCACAAAAAATAAATTGACAAAAAAAATAAATAAATAAAATAAATAAATAAATAAAATAACTCACCCCAAGGCCATCATGTAGATGAGTTTATTTCTGCATGGGAAATGTAGCATTACATCTGGCTCACCAAAAGATCCTCTGCAGTGAATGGGTGCCGTCAGAATGAGAGTCCAAACAGCTGATAAAAACATCACAATAATCCACAAGTAATCCACACCACACCAGTCCATCAAATAACATCTTATAAAGTGAAAAGCTGCATGTTTGTAAGGAACAAAGCCATCATTAAGGCGTTTTAAACTTCAAACCATTATTTCTGTCTAAAATATGAGTCCATAATCCATAATCCATGCTTCCTCCAGTTTAAAAGTCCCTGTTGTCCTCTCACAGCAAAATACATTTTTGACTGGTTTGCAGTGCTTGTTCTGTGCATAATTCTCTCTTGATGCAGTTAAAACCACTTTTTCACTGGAGAAAGCAATATTATGAATTATGGACTTAATGATGGATTTGTTTCCTACAAACATGCATATTTTCACTTTAGAAGATGTAAATTGATGGACCATGTGAATTATTGTGATGTTTTTATCAACTGTTTGGACTGTCATTCTGACGGCACCAATTCACTGCAGAGAATCCACTGGTGAACAAGTGATGAAATGCTACATTTTTACAAACCTTTTCCTATGAAGAAACAAACTCATCCACATCTTGGATGGCTTGAGGGTGAGTACATTTTTAGAAAAATTACATTTGTGGGTTAATTATTCCTTTAAGATAAAAAAAAAAAAAAAAAGTTTATTTTCTGCATGAAATTACCATGATTACTAAACAGGGAGGATAATGTAGCCCTGGGTCATTCATTTTAAATTAGTGCTGTGTTCATAACTTGGAATTTTCCCACATCCTACTTAAAAATAATGATTTTAATTACACTAGAAAATCTTAAATCTTGCTTTTTCTACAAATGCATGAACTCTAAACACAGGCCATCCAAGATGTAGATGAGTATGTTTCTTCATTGGAACAGATTTGGAGAAATTTAGCATTACATCACTTGCTCACCAACAGATCCTCTGTAGTGAATGGGTGCCGTCAGAATGAGAGTCCAAACAGCTGATGAAAACATCACAATAATCCACAAGTAATCCACACCACTCAAGTCCACTAATTAATGTCTTGTGAAGTAAACAAATTAGCATTAAGACATTTTAACTTTAAACCGTCACTTCTGAACAAAATACAAATCTATAAGCCATAATGATGCTTCTTCCAGTGAAAAAGTCAATGGTCTGTTGTCCTCTCGCAACATCAAAATCCAACAACATATTTGTTTACAATTGTTTTGGACTGTTTTCGCTTGTAAGCAGTGCTTGATCTGTGCATATTTCTCTCCTGATTCAGACGAGGTGACATTTTCACTTGAAAAAGCAATATTATGGATAGAGTCATATTTCGGAAGCAACAGTTTGATGTCGAAAATGTTTTGAAGGTTTTGTTTTTTTACAAACAGGCAGCTTTTCACTTCACAAGGTGTTAATTGATGGACTGGAGTGGTGTGGATAACTTGTGGGTTAATGCAGTGTTTTTATCAGCTGTTTGGAGTCTCATTCTGACGGCACCCATTCACTGAAGAGGATCCATTGGTGAACAATTGGTGATGAAATGCTATATTTCTCCAAACCTTTTCCCATGATAAAACAAACTCATCTGCATCTTGGATAGCTTGAGGGTGAGTGCATTTTGGCAAATTTAAATTTTTGGGTTAATTATTCCTTTAATATTTTAAAAATGATGTATTTTCTACATGAAATTACCATGATTACTAAACAGGCAGAATAATATAGCCCTAGGTCATTCATTTCAAATGAGTGCTGTGTTCATATCTTGGAATTTTCCCACATCCTACTTAAAAATAATGATTTGAATGGCACTAGAAAATCTTAAATCTTGCTTTTTCTGCAAATGCATGAACTCTATAGCCTACAAACACTACAGTCAATGAGCTGTTTTAGTCGTTTAATAATCATCTTCATCGAAAGATGCCATTTGCGCCATTAAAATCCCACAAGATAAAATAATTCCTACTGAAGTGACATTAAAGTGAAATGTTTACACATCCAGTCCCAATATGAAGAGAATCTGAAAGCGTAGCAGAGCTCCGTTTTACCTGACAGCGATGTGCTTCTCGTACACTCGAAAACACTCAACCTTTAATCAAAACTTCATGCTCTTTGTATTTACGTATAGTCAGAAACTGAAATGTATCCCAGGGGGCTCTTGTTGTCTGCCTGTCAACTTAAAACCTGCCTGCCAACTTTCAAAATGCCACTGTATTGCATTTAGATGGATATTTACAGCAGGCATACTGGGTAAAAATAAATCTTACAGACATTATGCATAAGCATTGAAGTCCAGGAAGTCATTTTGGGAGGCAGATGAATGATGCCATTTCTAATTAAGGAAACAAGCGGCGACCTAAAGCTTTGATGTTAGGTTTGTGCTATCTTTATTTGTGCATATTAAGCTTGTCAAAGTCAAAATAATATTATTCTCCGCTTCTAACAATCCACCGAAACCACACCACCGGATTAATCAGTTAGTCTCATTTGATGTATCTGCTTTCAGCATCTCTCTAATAACTTGAAGGACCTGCTGATCCGTCTTTTATGAATCATTCCGGACGGCAGCGGATCCTCCTACGTGGAAGGAAGTGGAGTTTTTTTTTTTTTTTTTTTTTCCGGAGAGGTGATCTATGCTAGTGCCCTGACAGGCCGGGTAATTACCTTCGTCTTCCATTGTCCAAGATTGTTGCTGTCATCCGTCTCCATTATGGCCAGGATGTTGTGGTGGCCCTCCTCTTTGTTTAACAAATGAAATGCTTTTCCACCTCAATGGGCAAGAGGAAAGAGCAGATGCCTCAAGATGACAGAAAGGTTGCGGGAGAGACAGAGAAGATGATGTAGATGAAAAGAGCTTTGGGGGGGGGAAAAAAAATTAAAAGGTGACCCAGCTTACCCTTGGTTTTTGATGTGTTGAGCTAATGTGAAGATGAGCAGGGCTTGCACTTTTTAGTGTTTTACAGTGTTTTAGACAGTAAAATATGCTGAAAGACCCATTAAATGGCTGTGTTGACGTATTTCTTATTGAAGTGAAAGCTTTTAGTTTACATCACAGTAGAGAACTATGCTACTTATGTTAGTTAGAGGCGGGTCTTACGAAGGGGAGGGGCATTTCTAATCTAGAGAGCATTTGATTGGACAGAAATGTTTGCGTTCACACAAACACTGTAATGTACATTCATGTATTGACAACATCTAAACATACTGTAATTTTGTCAGCTTTTCTACTTCAGAATTTTACATTAAATTCAATGTGATTTGCCATTTCTTTATAATCATTCCTGGAATTAACTAGCAATTTCTGAGTAAAAAATGTGTCATCATTTTATTTATTTATAACTTTTGAAATGTAAAAAAAAAAAAAATAAATAAATAAATATTAGCAAATACATATAATACTAACCGTTCAATGCAATCACATTTACCACAGTAATTATTATTTAAACAAAACATATTCTTAAAAAAATCTATATAATTAAAAAAGTACATTTATTTATTTATTTATTTATTTATTTATTTATTTATTTTAGTGCACAAACAACTTTAGAAATGTAAAAATGTTTGCAAATACTTAGGTTCATATAATACTAAATTCATATTTGTATTGCATTTAATAAATGGTATTAATTAACCATTCAATGCAATCACATTTACCAAAGCAATTATTATTTAAACAAAACATACTCCTAAAAAAATTGATATAATTAAAAAATAAATTTATAATTTCATATTTATTTATTTATTTATTTATTTATTTATTTATTGTAGTGCATGAATAACTTTAGAAATGTTTGCAATTACTTAGGTTCATATAATACTAAATTCATATTTTTATTGTATTTAATAAATGGGATTAATTAACCATTCAATGCAATCACATTTTTATTATTTAAACAAAATATATTCCTAAAAAAATCTATATTCATAAATTAATTTTATATATATATATATATATATATATATATATATATATATATATATATATATATATATATATATATATATATATATGTATATGTATATGTATATATATATATATATATATATATATATATATATATATATATATATATATATGTATGTGTGTGTGTTTGTGTGTGTGTGTGTGTATTTTCAATCAGTTGGTATTTTTATATTTTCTGTTTGTATTTAAATTTTAATTAATTTCTAGTAGTTAGTTTTAGTGGTATTAGTATTTTTATTTACTATATTATTTCAGTACATCAAAGTAAACTTAATAAAAAAAATGTACATTGGCAACTAACTGTCAAGTTTTTATGTATTATTTCATTTCTGTTCAGTTTCTTTTTTTTTTTCTTTTTTTTTGTTATTGCACTTACAAAATAATGTTTCAATTGTAGTTTTAGTAAAAACCTTTATGTTTTAGATGCAAGTACATCATTTTATATATTTTAGATTTCAATGTATGTGAAAACATGACATACAAATCTCTACAAATCTACAAAGGATGAAAATAAAGGTTATAGTATAATATAATATAATATAATATTTATAATATAATATAATAATTGGATAAAATATTATACTGTGATTTTAGGAAATGATAAAATGTAGCAAACTACAATGCCACATTCTCTATAAGCTCTTTCTTCGTAAAGTGATGCAATCTATTATTTAATCACACACACACACGCCATAAGGAAAAATCCGCATGATACCTAACATTTAAACAAACTTTTGACATTTCATATTATAGCTATTAGTGTGTCACAAAGACACAACCTCCCACCCGGGAGCCAGATGCGGAGGTATTTTTATACCCCGTCGACGCGAGAGGGAACGGTTATGTATGTAAGGAGGCTGGGGGTGAGATGGAGTGAATTCACATGTTGCATAGCAACAGAGAGGGCATTGTGACAATTATGATTCATAATGTTGGCATTGTTTTTTTTCTCCTTGGCAGCACCACATCAAACCCTCCCAGAAATCAACCAAACAATGTTAATTAGCAGATTAAAGAGCCATGGCAAACAATGCCTTCTGTTTGATTTCTGCTCCACTCGCACAATAGAAGAGCTTTTCATTGAAGAGATTCCGTGATGAAGTACAAACTGCTGTCACCTGGGGAGATGTTTGACATTTGTTGCTTAAAAACCAAGTTTTGGAAGACAAAGTGTTCTGCTTTGAAGTTATATGCCAAGAGCACATAGTAAAGTTACAAAATGAGAAGAGAAAAAAAAAAAAAACACTTACGTAGGTACTCCTGGTTTGGATTAGTCAAACAGGGGAATAAAAACGAGGGCACTGTGACCCCAGTTGCTCCGTCATTCACACACACTTAAAACTTGTTCAAAATCTGAAAGACGAAATAAGGCTTTTAAAAAATACTTCCGTGTTCCAAAGTCAACGGGGTCCAAATTTGTTTGGCAACCCAATGTTCTTCAAAATATTTTCTTTTGTGTTCCTCAGAAGACATTTGAAATGGCAATATGGGTTTAGCAGATGCCATACGAGATGTAGATGAGTTTTTGGAGAAATTTACCATTAGTCACCTGCTCACCAGTGGATCCTCTGCAGTGAATGGGTGCCGTCAGAATGAGAGTCCAAACAGCTGATAAAAACATCACAATACTCCACAAGTAATCCACACCTTCCAGTCCAACAGTTAACATCCTGAGAAGTGAAAAAGCTGCGTGTTTGTAAGAAACAAATCTATCAAGATGATTTTTAATCTAAAACACCAGGGCTCGTATTCACAAAAGATTTTAAGACTAAAAGTAACTCATAACTTGCAGATTTAAGAAAAAATCGTAAAAATAATGGGCTTGTCAATCCAAATTTAGGACTCCTAAAACAAAGCGTTTTAGCACTAAAACTAGCTCCTAAATGTGTGAAATGTTAGGAGTAGTAAAGAGGACTCCTAAGTCACTAAAAGACCAAATCACAAACTATCGTCCTTCCTGAAAAAAGCAGTACAAACCATCATAGAAATTCTAATGGTTTCGACTACAAATACCATTACAAACATCACAAACTATCAACTTTCAACCATTAAAACCATTAAGAAATGGTTTCCTGTAGTGTGGTTTGAGACACATTAGGATTTAGTGGTTTTAACAAGCCACCAATAGAAGGTGACCAATTACCAGTAGAGACCAACAGTTACCATTACAGTTACCATTAAAACCAGTACCAATTCCAATTATAACCAGTAAAAGCATTAAACATTCTGTAGTGGTTTCTATTGTTTTTTTGTTTTTTTTTAAGCAGGGCTAAAATGGCTGTTGCCGGCAATCTGCCTCAGAATGTAAACATTCTAGAAACACACTGCATTTAATTGCACACGTTTTTCCACGCATCTTTTTTAGTTTTGGAAGTTATACCAACTCCAAATTTTCCTTTGATTATAAACTTGTTTCCATTAACAAGTTGAGCAAGAAGATGTTCTTGTGTCCAGTTTTTTTTTTAATGTTAATTAAAAGGGTATTTATAGGCATACCTGCTAATTGTTTACAACAAGCACACATGTAAGAGGCTGACAATTAGCTGAATATATACTTGTTTAATAAGTGACACTAAAGTCTTCATTTGAATGTGCAACATTTTTATTTTTAAACCTTTTTTTTAAATATGAAAACATAATATTGCGTTCTACAATATTTCTATGAACAAATCTCTGACAGAAAAATTTACACATCTTCATCTGTTCAAAAGTTTTCACCCCCCCTGCTCAATGCTTTGTTTTTCCTTCTGGAGCGTCAGTGAGCATTTGAACCTTCTGTAATAGTTGCATATGAGTCCCTAAGTTGTGCTCAGTGTGAAAAGATGGATCTCAAAATCATGCAGTCATTGCTGGAAAGGGTTCAAATACAAAAAAAGGCTGAAAAACCAAATAATTTGTGGGACCTGAAGGATTTTTCTGAAGAACAGCAGGCAGTTTAACTGTTCAGTACAAACAAAGTGTATGTGTAATGATCATTTTTATAATTCAACTATTATTTTCTATTTTGTACTATATGTAAACATCTGCTATTTAGGAGAACTCTTAAAGGTAAGATAAAATGTTTTGTTAATATTGGCCCAGTTCTCTATCCATAATACTGTTTTGTCTAGTGAGAAAGTTAAAGTCTTAACTGAATCAGGAGAGAAATATGCACAGATCAAGCAGCATTTACAAATGAAAACAATCCAAAACAGTTCTAAACAGTGGATTTTGATATATACGAAGACAACAGGGGACTAACCTTTTCACAGGAGGATGCATTTTTTTATGGATTATGGACTCATTTTTGGTCAGAAGCAATGGGTTTAAATTCAAAAACATCATAACGATGGATATGTTTCTTACAAACACATGTTAACTGATCGACTGGAGTGGTGTGGATTACTTGTGGCTGTTTGGACTCTCATTCTGACGGCACCCATTCACTGCAGAGCATCCACTGGTGAGCAAGTGATGTTATGCTACATTTGTCCAAATCTGTTCCCATGAACAAACAAGCTCTTCTACATCTTGGTAAGCCTGAGGGTGAGTACATTTTCATTTTTGGGTGATCTAACCCTTTAATAAGAATGAATTGCATGTGCCGATCACATGCCAGCTACTCAATCCATGCACCAGCCTTTATGTTCCATTCTCTGTTTCCCCCAAATGGCATTTTAAAAGCCTCGTTTACATACTGATGCAGCTGCCAGTAATTGGTAGCACTAATTACAAAGGCAGGGTCATTAGTGCATGAGGCTGGGTGTGTCGAGGCCAATTACAGACTAATTAACTCCTTCACTGCCAACAGCACACGCCCACTGACCTGCCCGAAGGGTCAAGATTTGATGGTTACCATCAAGATTTTTCTATGGATTTTGAACAAGTGTGATTTTAGGAACCCTACTGTTATGCTTCATTAATGTTGAATGGAAAATGGTATTTTTAATCCTCATAATTTTACAAGATTATGAGGAGATCTCTGTAAAATCATAAATGATTTAAGAAGTTTGCTATTATGCAGGGAAAAAGCCAACACAATTTAAAACGTAAATCAACATAAGACATCCCTATGTCAACAGGTAATATCTAACAGTGATAATATTTACCGATTAATTTATTTGAGTTATTTTAGCTCCACACAAATATGCTTTTTAGAGACTGATATTCATAAGGGATCAGTGTAATACTAACTTGCATAGGTTTTACAAGTTGTTTCACCAATTTGCTGACAAAGCTTCGCTTCTCCTTCACTTAGGCTAAAACTTCTCCATTTCGTTAGGTGAAATAATTCCAGTCGCATCTTCGACATTAAAGTCTGACCCTGCTTGGCTCATTAAAAACCTGACTCTACTCTTTCAAAGGCTGCTAAATGGATACATATGGAGGAACCCTTTTTTACCGTATGCCCCGGCCAACTTTTCCCAGAGAGAGCTTAAAACCTAGTGCTTGTGGCTCTTGTTAATCTAATAAGCTTGCTAATGATTGTCATGAGGAGGATGGATCTGCTCATCTGCTTTTAAGCTTCTCTTAAATACTTGCAACCGTATTTTAGTATAAGAAATGGATCTGAGATCATTTGTTTTAAGCTAATTTCTTTGCAGCTCACAAAAGAGTGAAACACCTCATTTGGAACTTTAGATGAAAAGGGTGCAAAGCAGAATGTGAAAATTGAAAATAAAATATTGGTTCTTTTTCAACAAAGCGTCCGTTTTAGAGAGCTTAACCTTATAAAGATGTCACAAAATATAAAACCTTTACTTTTAAGAAGAAGAAGAAGACAGTTGAGGTTAAAAGTTTACATACTCCTTTCAGAATCATTAAAAATTGTAATTATTTTTACTAAAATAAGAGGAATCATACAAAATGCATGTTTTTGTTTATTTAGTACTGACCTGAATAAGATATTTCACATAAAAGATGTTTACATATAGTCCACAAGAGAAAATAATAGTTGAATTTATGAAAGTGACCCTATTCAAAAGTTTATATCCCCTTTATTCTTATTTCTGTTTTCATTTTCAGTTAAACTGCATGCTGTTCTTCTGAAAAATCCTTCAGGTCCCACAAATTCTTTGGTTTTCCAGCTTTGTTGTGTATTTGAACCCTTCAAATACACAAAAATGCTGAAAAACCAACAAATTTGTGGGACCTGAAGGATTTTTCTGAAGAACAGCAGACAGTTTAACTGTTCAGGATAAACAAGGGACTCATGAACAACTATCACTAAACAAAAAAACACAGCTGTGGATCATTCAGGTAACAACACAGTATTAAGAATCAACGGTCATTTTTATAATCCAACTATTATTTTCTATTTAGGACTATATGTAAACACCTTTTATGTGAAATGTCTTATTCAGGCCAGTACTAAATAAACAATAACATGCATTCCGTATTTTCTATTCATTAAAGAATCCTGAAAGTAACTGCATCACTGTTTGCACAAAAATATGAAACAACACAACTCAGAAATATTTCTTGAGCAGCAAATCAGCATATTAGAATGATTTCTGAAGGACCATGTAATACTGAAGACTGGAGTAATGATGCTGAAAATTCAACTTTGCATGACAGGAATAAATTACATTTTAAAACCTATTCAGATAGAGACCTGTTTTCTTAAATTGCAATATTTTTTTTACAATATTACTGTTTTTGCAGTGTTGTCAGTCAAATAAATTTAGCCTTGGTGAGCAGAAGAGGGTTCTTTTAAATCTAAAATCTTTTAAAATAGTTTTACTTTCTAAAGAATGTGAGATTTGCGTCTGCATTGCTTTAAAAATGTAACAGGGCAAAAAATTGAACCTTATTCATTGTGCCAGAGAAGCAGCAGGTGGTGCACTCAGTGGGGAGTCTCCTAATTTAACAAAAAGCGGGAAAAATATCATATAAAAGTAGCAAAGAAGGCTGACCTTGAGAACACACATTCCCAGCGACCATCGGTATTAATGATGCAGCCCTAGAGGTTAAAAATCTTGGCTAATAAATACAAGTTTGTAAGAGCAAACCCCACAAGCAGAGATCCATGAGCAATCACCGCCGAGCCCTTGAGCGAAACACTTAACCTCGGGATACTCCGAGGGGATCGTGTCTGTAATAAGTGAACTGTGAGTCACGTTGGTTAAAATAATCGGACTAAATAAGTACTAACTAAAAACGACAGCTTTTCTTGCTCACTATAACTACAGGCTGTTATATAGGCTGACATGATGGCGTACACCTCTTTGTTTCACAAAAAGACACTGTTAGCTCCCGCTTTCTTCGGATGTGTGTGGGCAAATTGAGATGAAAGAAAAATTACAGCCCACCTGAAAATTATTTCCATTAAATTGCCCATAGGGGAGGGCAAAATGGGGAAGTAATGATGGGGACATTATAGTTCATCTCAATCAGAATACAGTACAACAGGGAACAGCCAGGCAAAATAAATGAGCATAGCTGCACAGCAACAATGTTAGCCCAAAAAAAATACCCCATGAGCCTCATCGATTGGCCAGGAGAAGGAGAGCTCTTTGAACTGAGCCGAAATCACAAATTACACTTACCGGAAAAGACTGGAGACCTATAATAAGACTACACCCCACCAGCCTCATTCCGGTCCAGTGGTGACACCTCAAAATGTCAATGCAGGTCGGGGAAGTTTGAAAATGAGGAAAAAGCTGGAGAAAACGCGCCATGACCTGAGCGTTGCTGCAGGCTGGATGTGTGTGTGTGTGTTTGGTAAGAGTAAAGGTGGGCTGGTGGCTGCGTGAGTGCCCTGGAGGTCAGAGACTGGACATTGATGAAGGGTCTTGATGTAGAAGGGCAGTAATCAGATCCCTGGGGCGTTTTGTATGTGTGTGTGTGTATGTGTGTAAAGGCATAACAGCAGTGGAGCAGGTGGATTTATGCCCTTTTGAGTGGTAGACATGGTGAGATGCATATGGTGGCGTCTGGACACGTGTCTCTCGCCGGGACGCTGCCCTGAGGCCTTCCAAGGGTCATCCAGTGGTGCATGCAAATAAACAAATAATGCATTAATAATAAATATTATTAATTGCTTAATTTAAAATGAATTATTTTTTAAATTTATTCATGTTAAATGGTTCATAAATAACATTATTTAAATAAAATAGTCATCAATAGTGAAATAGTGAAAACAAACAAAATAACATTAGTATTATATAGAATTCATTATTTTATATGTAATAATATTAAATGCTTTATAAATAAATAACAATATTGAAATAAAATAGTCATCAATAGTGAATGAAAACAAACAAAATAACATTAAAATTATATATAATTAATTACTTAAATTAAATATTAAATGCTTTGTAAATAAATAATAATATTGAAATAAAATGCATTGTCTTTTTATATTTAATAATGCTAAATGGTTAATAGTATATTTAAAATAAAATAGTCATCAACAGTGAATGCAAACAAGCAACATAACATTAATACAAAATAAAAATAATTGTTTAATATAACATTAATTATTATATACGTAATAATATTAAATTGTTTATTAATATATAGTAATATTAAAATAAAATATTCATCAATAGTGAATGCAAACAAGCAAAATAACATTGTTATTTACCATAATTATATAAAATTTTTTATTTTATATGTAATAATATTAAATGTTTTATCAATAAATAGTAATATTAACATAAAAAGTCATCAACAGTACATGCAAACAAAATAACATAATTATTAAATATAGTTATATAAAATTAATTATTTTATATGTAATAATATAAAATGCTTTATAAATAAATTATTATATTTTTGTATTATTTAATTATATTATTATTATTATTATTAAAATTGTGTGTGTGTGTGTGTGTGTATATATATATATATATATATATATATATATATATATATATATATATATATATATATTAATAGTAGTCATTTATACTAAATAAATAAATAAAAAGATTCACTGTTGATGCTTATTAAACAAAATTATTGATTTTAAACTATTTTTAAATAATTATATTTTGTTTGATTTTGTTTGACACATGCACATTTTATTTTATTGTACTAAAGAAATTAGCTGTAAAATAATAAAATAATATTTATGTCTGACAAATTATTCAGGGTTACGTACTTGCAGTCAATGCACAAGGTGCATAAAACAAACAAACAAACAAACAAACAAACAAACAAAAAAACACAACATGCCAGCAAAATAAAAACAACTAAAAAAACATCTTGCTGCAGTGATTTTTTAGGTTCACTTGTTTGTTGCTTTCTTTAAGACCCAGGAAGTTATTTTGTACTCTTTATCACACATAAGTGCAAGTAAAGCTCTCTAAATTAAAAATTTAAAGATTTAGAGATTTTTGTGTTTGTTTATTTTTACAGTATAAATGCTTTGGTTTGTTGCAGCATGTAATTTCCATGCCTATTTCAGACACCATTTCTCCGACACGCTATTTCTAAGGAAAGATTAGACACGTTCAAGCTGAGAGAGAACGGAAACCTTTGGTCGTACTCACGAGGCACCTCTGAATATTAATTCCAATTTAACAGCCAAAGGGTTGAACATTTGTGGCCTTGATTGGAAAACCGTCAGTCAAATGAAAGATGAATTAAATTTGAATACATGGTGTCTCGATTTAGCAATATAAATATCAAGTTGGAAAAAAAATGACTTGACACTTATTAGGATCGATTTTGTCTAGGCACTTGAAATTCATTTTAAAAAGTTGTGCAGTGTTGGCAGCACTTTTTTTCCAGAGGAAGTGCAGCAGGAAAAGCAACGCAAACGCCCCCATCCACGCTTCTGCCGTTCGTTTCGCTCTCCACAAAACATTTACAATCTTAATCTTCTCCTGCTCTTCTCTCTACTTCCTCTGTTTATAAAATAGGCCGTGTTTTCCTGTCAACCAGTGCCTGTGCTATGGAGTAGATTTGTTTACCCTGGGTAATAAGTGCTATTGACAAAAGTGTGGATCTGAGGGATTTCTGCCATCTCCACATCCTTTGATAAGACACTTACAAGCGGCACATTATTGACAGAGATCTTCCCTTCAGGCTGCGATATGTCTGAAGAGGAGAATCTCATAATTCATGCGACAGTCATGTTTTTCGCACATCTAAATGACCTGTTTTCACAGACAGTGTAAAACAAGAGTTTTGAAGAAATGTTTATGTTAAAGAAGTATTTATTAGTTTAAAAACTGTTAAAGGAGTAGTTCACTTCCAGAACAAAAGTTTACAAATAATGTACTCACTCCGTTGTCATCCAAGATGATAATGCCTTTCTTGCTTCAGTCGTAAAGAAATGATGTTTTTTGAGGAAAACATTTCAGGAATTATCTTCATATAGTGGTGTCCGCGAGTTTGAACTTCCAAAATGCTGTTTCAATGCAGCTTCAGAAGGCTCTAAATAATCCCAGCCGAGGAATAAGATCATTTTCTAAAAAAATAAAATAAAATACAAATATACTTTTTAACCTCAAATGCTTGTCTTGTCTAGCTCTGTGATGCACATGTGAATTCTGTGTAATCCGGGTCAATACAGTTAGGGTATGTCGAAAAACTCCCGTCCTATTTTTTCCTCCAATCATCCTACATTGCTGTTTTACCTTGGTACTTCTGCAGCGATGTATGACGATTTTAATGTTGGAGAAGAAAATGAGATGAGAGTTTTTCGACATACCCTAACTGTATTGACCCGGATTATACAGAGTACGCATGCACATCACATAACTAGACAAGACGAGCAATTGAGGTTAAAAAGTATATACATTTTTATTTTGTTTTTGTTTTTAGAAAAGAAGGCACCATTGAAGTCCACTAGATAATTCCTGAAATGTTTTCCTCAAAAAACATCATTTCTTTATTACTGACGAAAGAAAGGCATGAACATTTTGGATGACAACGGGGTGAGTACATTATCTGTACATTTTTGTTCTGGAAGTGAACTAATCCATTTAGACTGTAAGGGAATCTGGATATAAATAAAATAAATAAATCACTTTCCTGGTATATTTTAAAAAAGCAACAGTGGCACAAATCGTATGTTCTTTGGAGAGAAAACTTTGTAACCAACAATGAGGAACAGAATTAGCATTTGCAGTCCATGTTGGTTTTCAATTCATGAAAATAGCATCAGTTGTTTACTTGTAGAGCCTTTTGTCTTTTGTTTTACAACATTAATAACTTACAAACTGACTACAAGCGCCGTAACAATGGGAGTTTATGTGCTTGACAAAGCAGATTATCATTTTAGTCCTTATATAACAAGTAGCTTTTAATTATATAAAGTGCAGAATTGTTCAGTTGAATTGGATTGGTACACTGTAAAAAGTTTTTACCAGTTTCAACTTAAAAACTTAAGTTCAGCAGCTGCCTTAAAATTGTAAGTTAAATCAACTTAAAAGTACAAGTCAGTTCAACTCACTACAGTAAAATACTTTTAAATGACTTGTACTTTTAAGTTGATTTAAAGTTTTTAAGTTTAAACTGGTAAAAAACGTTTTATAGTGTAAACACTTTTTTATCAATGTTATTTTAAAATAAAAATTAAAATATTATAAATTAAAATAATACAAATGAAATCAGCAAATTAGAATGATTTCTGAAGGATCATGTGATACTGAAGACTGGCGTTATAATGCTGAAAATTCAGCTTTGAATCACAAATATAAATTACATTTTAAAATATATTGAAATGTCAAACTGTTATTTTAAATTGTAATAATATTTAACAATATTGCTATTTTTACTGCATTTTTAATCTAATAAATGGAGCCTTGGTGAGCTTACAAATCTGAAAACCATTGCATTTTATTTGAATTGTCCAAAAAATGACCCAAATGGGTCAAATATTTGAACTCAACTGGTTCGGGTGAGAGAAAATTCTCAACGAAAAATATGTACATATGGACCACTGGCAATATTGACAAATCACTGCGCAGCGGTTCTCTTGTGTAAACGATGTTCATCCAAATTTACATATTGATATGTCAGAGGAACCCAAGTGATCATCAATCATGTTTGTCACAGCTTTAAATCACACACCAGCAGCTATACTTATGTCAATAATGTACGTCATCAAGTGAAGTGCTGTGATTTGCATATTTCCTCATCCATCTAAGCCTAACGCCCATGTGACGTTTTCATATTAGCTTCCGATATCAAATGTGACAAAACATCTTCGGTGTGCATGGAAAACAGGAGATAGCCGTTGCCTCTGTTGTGATAAATGTAACCATGCATCAACTTTTGTAATTTGGCGGTTCAGCCTCAGCTCATCAAAGTCCTTCTTGATCTCCACATCCATCATCATTATCAGCACTCCCTGTTATAAATATGCCCATTATTTTTCAGCAGTTCTTAATGCCTGATGGCATCGTCGCCATGGATACTGCAGTTGTCGCAAGAGATGACTGGCACGAACAAGACTCATTAGCGGTTCAGTCGGCTTAATTACACGCTGACAAAAAAAGGAGAAATGTTAAACAGACGTACAAAGCACAACACACATTAATGCGGATAAGAAAATAATACAGTTTTCACCAATCTAAACAACTTTGATGTTCAAGGGCGCTTCAAGGGTCAGTAAATATGCTGGGCTTAGTCCAGACATCTGTAGAGACGTCTGGGGTCATCCTTTCATCTAATATTGGACAACACTTCATAAAAGTAGTCTATTACTTCTGGGTTATATTCCAGGTCTTCTGAATCACTTCAGTAGTTTTAGGAAGAATCAAAGTCAGGCATAATAGTTTAACAAAAAACAATTGTCACTAAATATTAAATACACTCTCTTAAAAGTGAGCCAGATGTTCATTCAATAATTGAGCCATTTGTTCGTGAGTCAAACTACACTGGTTCACGGTTTCTGATTCACAAAAAAATATCTGTTTGTTTGTGAATCATACTGCACTGGTTTTGCTGTATGTTTTTGAATTTTGTTCATAAGAATCATTTCTTCTCGAATTGGATTGCATTTTTCACACTGAATGTTTTTGATTCACCACAAAGAATCAGCTCATGAGAGTCATATCTTTGAGATTCGGACTACTGTGGAGTCACTGTGTTTGTTTGTGTTTACACTGTGTGTATGTAATTATATTAGGTATGTAAAAGTCCATTACTTCTGGGTTATATTCCAAATCTTTTGAATCACTTCAGTATTTTTGTAAAGAATAAAAGTTGGGAAGAATACTTTGACAAAAACAATCTTGACTGAAGAAGTGAGCCAGATGTTTATTCAGTAATTGAGTCATTTGTTTGTGAATCAAACTACACAAGTTCACTGTTTTTTATTCATTAAAAAGATGTTTTAAAATAGTTATTTGTTTTTAAATCGTATTGCACTGGTTTCGCTGTATGTTTTTTAATTTGTTCATAAGAGTCAATTGTCCTTGAATCGGATCGGAATTGTTGTGCTGTATGTTTTATGATTCACTACAAAGAATCAGCTCATGTCCGCCATTTGTTCGAGATTCGGACTACTGTGGAGTCGCTGTGTTTCTTTGTGTTTACATTTCATGTGCCCATGTGGACAACACTCCATAAAAGTTAGTCCATTACATCTGGGTTATATCCAGCCAGATGTTTATTCAGTAATTGAGTCATTTGTTCATGAATCAGACCACACTGTTGCACAGTTTTTGATTCACTAAAAAGATCCTTTTCAAATAGTCATTTTTTCGCGAATCGTATTGCACTTAGCTCTCGCTGTATGTTTTTGAATTTTGTTCATAAGAATCATTTCTTCTCAAACTAAATTGCATTTTTCACGCTAAATGTTTTATGATTCACCACAAAGAATCAGCTCATGTGAGTCATATCTTCGAGATTCGGAGTCACTGTATTTGTTTGTGTTTACATTTCATGCGCCCGTGAGGACAACACTCCATAAAAGTAGTCCGTTACTTCTGGGTTATGCCCAGGTCTTCTGAATCACTCAATATTTCTTTGAAAAAAAGTTGTTCAGAATACCTACAGAATATTTTGTCAGAATTGTTTTTTGGTACACTGCCTTACATCCCGTCACATTCAATTCAGACTGCAAGTTCACTGCAAGTTTCTTTTGCCATAGCTTTGTTTTAAACAGTGCAGAAAAGGAGTAGCTATGTGCCGTAGGAGGCCGTCAGGTGTTCTTACTCAAGTTTATTCGTGAGGAAAAAAATCTTGCTGGGTTAGTCAAACTTTGTGAGGTTCATGCCCACAGATGGGTTATGTCGTAAAGTTTGTACATTCCAACAGCAGATCTATATATTCTAGTTTGTTTTCAGACTTTCAGAACATTCTGTGCTTATTACATGAACAGAACATTATTCTGCTCAAAGCTGACACACAGTGTTGCCACTAATTTTTTCTGTTGTATTGTAACCGAGACCACTGTTCCATGCTGTTGCAAAATATGCTGAAGACACTAGACTGAAAGTCTGCGCACAACTTAGACTCTGTATACTTTTATAAATAGTAATAATAATAATAATAAATTCATAAAAAAGGAATGGAAACACAGGCTTATTGATAAACACATGCAGCCTATAATAGTGCATTCAAGAAGACCACATCAAAGGCTAAATGTAAAAAAATATATATGCATGATTTCATAAAACAGTTCAGTGTAAGTAAATATTATTATTATTATCAACATCATTTTTGGACACAAGATTGCGGTTACTTTGTCATTGTAGTTTTTGTAGTTTTTGTTTTACAGACGAAAATCAAGTAGTGATGTTTTGTCCTAAATCAGTCAACATTTTGAATTAATCGTTTGACTCAACAACATACATGCAATCACTTGTGTCGTTCCTGAAACAATCAGTGCTTTTGAACAAATCAGTTGAGGAAATGATTCATTCTTAAAAACAGTCACTGGTTGCTACCTATTGGGAAAATGAAGTAACTTTCAGAAAAGCATCGCTAAAACACACATTTTCAGTGTTGGTCAGTATCTTCCTTACATATCTTATTGAAAATATCAGCTGGTGTATATCAGAAACAGGATGGTTGAATTTTATTTTGAGATTGTTTCCTCTTTCAGTGACTAGAGGGAAGCATAATGTTTAATGAACACTCGCTAAATGAAGAGAAAATGTGTGCACTGGGTCAAACAAAAACCACACTAGTGCAGTACATGGATGGATTGAATTGAGAATCAGACTGCCATTTTTTTCCAAGGTGCCAGAACATCATTCTAGGCTAATTTAACCCCTGATCATAACCAAGATGTTTATCTCCTAATTGCAAATTGCAAATGTTGCATTGAGATTGTTGACTCCCAAGGTGGTGCATCGCATTTGTATTACAATCATATTAGCCTGTTGCTATGTGTACAATCAAAAATTAATGAAAAACAAAGTGCATGGGGGAAAGGAAAGGAAGACACAATAATCATCGCCGAAGCTCTGGAGCTGGTGCATATAACGTTTTCAATTTGATCTGTCGCAAGAGACAAACTAAAAGCCACAAGAAACTCATCAGTTGCTTTCCCACTGTATTACTGATCAGCAAGAATGAACAGTATACACAGACAAAGCAGACGTCATTCTTTCCCAGTGGCCTCCGTTTCCAGGAAAGTGTGAAATATTATGAGGAGAGATTAATAGAAAACATTCTGTCAATGTTCTGAGTTATGAGCAAATGTTCTAGCTAACTGGTTTTTAGTAATATTCTTAAAAAATAAGAATTGACATATTATTTATACATCACTCATATAATGTTTTTTGGGGATATTTTAGTGGGACATTTGTCTGTTATTTTTTAAATGTTGCTACTTGTTTTGGAATGTTTCAGAATCATAAAATGGAATGTTTTCTAAATGTTTGCATAGCAATATGCATTTAAAAGTAACATTCCCATAATATTTGCAACATAGTTAAATGGAATGTTCCCTTTAACCTAAAATGGCATAACCATTCATAAATAACGTTTTCATAACTCAATGGCAATGTTAGTAGTACATTCTTAGAATTTGTAATACTGCACAGTACATTTCTCCCAGCAGAACAAAGATAAGTCTAAGGAATAGTAAATGCCAGTTTACTGAAATTAAAACCTGGAATGCATTTTGAATTTCTGAATCTCTGTTCCTGCATGTCTTTTGTGACAAGCCCTCTAAAGACCTTGTCAAACTAAGCCGGAATGTTACGTAACACTTTCTTAGCTTCTCAGCATGAACAGCGCTGTATGAATCATACAGAATGTGCTCAGAGCGAATCCGCTGGCTAATGCTTGACTGCAAACTGCGCCTAACAATTCATAATATACCTTGGCGCTTCATTTGAATCTTGTCCTTGATTCAACTCTTGCTAAGTACAAGTTGCCTTTTAAGATAATTAGGCAAGAAGGGAAAAGCAGCTGTTGACAGGATGCTGCAGGAAGTCCTCCAGAGGTCTGCTTGTTCTTGCTCTGCTTCTCATTTATTTGTATGGCTAGCAGAGGATGTGACATATGAGACTGCCTGTTGACCTCTCACTGTTTGTCTTCATTGGGAGCGTAACCCTTTATTTGCACCTCATAGTGCACTATAAAACATGTTTTGGAGCTGGAATGAACAAGATGTTCAATTCTGCTACCTAACAGTCTAATTTTACAGTAGGTTTCTTTCAGTGATACAAGAAAGTAGTGGTATCTGTCTATATATATATATATATATATATATTTTTTTTTTTTTTTTTTGCTCCATCAATAGAAATAGTTCAAAATAAAACCACAGCAGAACCATTGCAACACCTGAATGATTCAGTGTTTTTGAATGAATTAATCAATGATTCATTCACAAAGACATCTACTTGTTTCGTTCCTGAATGGAGCAGTGTTTTTGAACGATTCAATTGAGTGAATTTTTCAATGATTCGTTTATAAAGGTACCACTTCTTTTGTTTGTAAATGAATCATTATTTTGAATGAATCGGTTGAATGAATAGCTCAATGAATAATTCATAAAGACAGTTACTTGCTTCATTTGTGAATGAATCAGAGTTTTTGAATGAATCAGTTGTATGATTATTAAATTATTTTTTCATAAAGGTGGATACTGGTTTTGTTTGTGAATTAATGAATTTTTTAATACATCGGTTGAATGAATAACTCAATAAATAATCCATAAAGACAGTTATTTATTTAATTTGTGAATGAATTCGCATTTTAAATTAATGATTTTAATGATTTATTCAGTGATTCATCCATAAAGACAGTTGCTTGCTTCAGTCGTGATTGAATCATTGTTTTTGAATCAGTCAGTTGTATCATTACTAAATGATTCATTTAAAAGAGCAGTCACTTGTTTTGTTTGTGAATAATTTTTTGTTTTGTTTTCAACAAATCAGCTGTATGATTATTAAAGGATTAATTTATAAGAGCAGTCAATTGTTTTGTTCATGAATGAATCACCACTTTTAAAAGAATCAGTTGAATCAATTATTCAGTGACTCATTGAAAAGTCCAGTAACATGTTTTGTTTGTGAATGAGCCACTGTTTTTGAATGAATCGTTGTATGATTATTAAAGGATTAATTTATAAAGGCAGTCAGTTGTTTTGTTCGTGGACGTATCATTGTTTTTGAACAAATCAGCTGTATGATTATTAAATGACTCTTTCATAAAGGCAGTTACTTGTTTTGTTCATGAATAAATCACCATTTTTGAATGAATCATCTGAATGATTTAATCAGTGATTCATTCATCAATTCAGTCACTTGTTTTGTTTTTTGAACATACAGTGGTTCATAAAGCTGAATTGTGAGTTAATCAGCATTTTTGAAGGAATCTGAGAAGAAGGTCATATGTTTCAGTGTTTTTGAATCATGTCAATGCATGATTTGAATTTATTCAACCACTTTAAATCATTCAGTCACTTTTTACCACCTACTGGCACAATTATGTAACCAGCAGATAAAACCACTGATAAATCCCCAAAAGAAGTTATAGAAAGTCTTGCAAAATAGCTTGTTTCTTAAAGTTTGCAAATTCCTTGAGGAGAATCATTTACATTCTGTCTTGTTTGCAGAGTTAAATCTCTGAAATAGTCTTTATTCATGATCATGTCTGCAGAACAGTCCATTGTGCCATAATTTAAATTAATTTCTTTGCAGAATAAGTTGCAATACATAATAGACTTTATGGTGAATGTGAAAAGTCTGTGAGTATCTAAGAACAGAATGACATATGGCGTAGAATTGTATTTATTTGTATAAAAATAAGTGCAATGCAATGCATCTTTAGTCTACACAGTGTACGTTAAACAATGCATTAAGAAACAAATGAGAGACCAGGTAAATATTGCATGATTGAATTTTACTGAGTACAAGCTTCACGTCTGAGTAAACAAAACAGAACTAGAAAACATGAACATACGTCCATTTAGCATGACGAAATCAATGTACCACCAAAGTAATTGAATGAGTTATCAACATATATCTTTCCTGGTAATAAGAAATGTTCTTTTTGGGTAAATGCATCAATTAATTCTCAAGATAAAAAGACACGACTTGTCTGGTCAATATATGTGCGCAATCTGCCGTATATGACAACAACGTGCCGTATCCATTCAACTTATCGCTCTGATGAATTTTCTCCACTGCTAAGTCTATTTACCTCTTGTCAGAATGAACGCAGTGTGCACAAAAGTAGAACCAGATGGAGATTCGTCAATTTAGTCCAATCTGTTGAATGATTTGTGTCCATCTCCAAGCTGAAGTCACCATTTAAAGCAAATCTTGAGATTGATCTTCTTGAGTTTCCCTTAAATGCACAGCAAATTAAGACTACAAATGGCTTGCGCTGAATGAACTGCGAAGGAACCTGTTTGAAGCCAAAGTACTAACCTGCTCTCATGTACCATTAGATAAAAGTGAGAAGAGAGCCACAGTATGACTTGCCTAATGCTAACAATTAGTCTTTGATGTTGCTATGGATGCTAATAGGTCTCTTGAGATGCCGAACAGAAGGCTTCATTTAAAGCCTCTATCTTAGAATGAATCATCGACTGACAATTTTATTTTGTTTTAAACAAACCACCAAGAAAGTGGGGAGATTAAACTTTGTTTTACCCAGAGGAAATGTGGAAATATTAGTAAAATTGGCTCGCTTGATTGCTTTCAGCCTTCAGTAGTACAAATATCTGACTGCTGCCGTCTCAAAAATACAAAGGAAGAGCCAAAGCAAATGCTAAAAAGACAATGCAGTGTCCAAACAGTGTACACGTTGACTAAATATTTGATTACAGGTTATGTTAATGATCAGTAGTGAGCATCATAAGCATTTTACCCATGCATTTTTAAAATTAACAATCATAAAATCTTCACAAGCCATAAACACAAAATAATCACAGCATTATTAAAAAAAAAAAAATCAAGAACCACAACTGATACTGTTTGAAAATAAAGAAATTAGGACAAGTATTGACAAGTATTATAATTTTACAGTAAATTGGTCACAAAAAGTGAGAATGTGGACTAATAAAAACTCAAATGGGAGGAGGTTTTTATTTTTGGAAAGAAAAAGTTTTTTTTTTTTTTTTTTTCTTTTTTTTTTTTCTTATAGCCATGTATATTTCAGGGGAAAAAAAATAAGTTTTTTATTTTAAAAAATGATTTTTTTTCTGCAATATCATGTAGCTCTAGTATTATGTATGCACAAAATACAGATATATTTAGCAAAATTTGCAGTATAGAGCACTCTGTATCTGCATCACATAATGCAATGCACTTTACTTGACCTTTAATTTTGAGTGTGATTAATGTACCAAAAGCATTATTCGATTGTGCTGCTAAATGTTAAAATAAAACAACACAACAAAATTACTAAAATTTATTAAAATGAGAGTGAAAACAGAAATATAAAAAATAAAATCTAAATCAAAATAGTGAAGAGATAGTTCATGCAAAAATTAAAATTCTGTCATTAATTACTCACCCTCATTTTGTTCCAAACCTGTAAAACTTCCGTTCATCTTCGGAACACAAATTAAGATATTTTTGATGAAATCCGAGAGCTTTCTGACCCTGCATATAAAGACTTCATCTAATGCTATAATTTATTGATTTTAGTGTGATCAGTAATGATATTATATAATAAGATATTATATTTCTGCATAAAAATGACTGCAATGCTATAAACTATTAATTTTAGTGTGATAATGTTTAAGATTTTCATTTTTATTTTATTTTTCGTTTTTTCTCCAGTTAAATAATTCTAACACTATAATTTATTGATTTTAGTGATCAATAATGTGTTAGATATTATATTTTGGCATAACAATTTAATTACCGCAATGCTATAAACTACTCATTTAGTACGATAATGTGTTTAAGATTTTCATTTTATTTTTAATTTCCATTTTATTTTTCATTTTTTCTCCATTTTGAAAAAATAACAAAAATAACGACTTTATTTGCACGCATGCGCCATAGTACGTGAATAGCATTGGAGACAGAATCAGAAGAGAAGAAACTGTTGAATATAGTCGTAATTTTTGTTTTCTTTGTGCACAAAAAGTATTCTCATAGCTTCATAATATTAAGGTTGAACCATTGATGTCACATTGACTATTTTAAAAATTTTGGGGTGTTTAAATGCTGTCTATGCAGGGTAAGAAAGCTTTTGGATTTCAACAAAAAATATCTTAAGTTGTGTTCTGAATTTGAACAAAGGTCTTACAGGTTTGAAACAACATGAGGCTGAGTAATTGTTGTCACTTTTTTTTTTTTTTTTTTTTTTTTTTTTTTTTGAGTGGACTATCTCTTTAACAAAAAAATGTTAAAGTTAAAGATATATAGACTTATATAGAGTTAAAGATTCCTGAAGGTCATTGCTGGATTGTGAGGACAACGTAAAACGCTATAGAACATTCAGCAATTAAATACTATTTTTTAAAAAAGTTGTTGATACAGAATCATAAATCACCGCCTGACAACCTTAGAGCTCACGGTAAGCCTGACTTGAAAGGTTCATCTGATATTGCTAAAAATCTGTTTCTCTATGGAGAAAATGACTGGGATGTGAACTTCCTGAAGCCGAGTGTTGCTGTATTCCACAGATCCCCGTAAGAGCAAAACAACTCGCTGAAATGCTGCCGCCGTCCTTTGAGCTGCGCAAAGCATTTGATCACCGAAGGATCGCAGACTTCCTGACTTCCCCGTCACAAACTCACCTGTCAGCCCTTTCAGACTCGCCGTACACAGAGGTGCCTTCTGATCTGAAGCAAATTAAATGCATTATACTTTTATTACAGCTGGCCTGACTTTAGCTGCAAACCTCGACTTTTCATTATGTTTCACTAAATTATTTAAACTTTATTAACTGTACTGTGACATTAGACGTCTGAATTATGGATGTGACTTCAGCGTCGGCAGCAGTAGCTTCTCATAGACTCTCCTCCTCCTCTTATTTATTTATATTTTCCTTCCCTGTGGCCGTCAGGATCGCCTGAGGCCTCCAAGGCCAGTTCCTATGGAGACGTATCTCGCCTTTATTTACTGTCTTGATGCGTGCAGTGTTATTGTTTTGCAAATACATCCATGGCCAGTGAATGCAACTAGATCAAGAATCATTCTGGAGCAGATCGCTTCAAAATGAAGCCAAAACATGCATTTTGGAAATAATAGGCAAAAGATATAAAGCTTTATTCCCTTAAAACAATCTGCTCTTTCTCTACATATGCTGTACTTGTATACAATGTGCTTTTTTCCTTTTGATTTTACAGTAAGAATACTATATACGATAAATTTATAATAGAACCAGGCCCGAGATTTCTTTATAAATTACAGAGGTTGATGGTTTTCCAGGAATGTTTTAAGTTAATTTTCATGGAAGCGGAACAAATGGTGCGGAATCAAAATGAATCTGACAGGTCTTTTCCCAGAACGGGCCTGTGATTGCTATTCAGCACCTGGCCACCTCTTGATGCGGTTCAAAGGCTCTTTCAAGGATAGCCTTTTCACACTTCCATCGTGTAAGCTCACCTCTTGACTCCATCTTCACTCCTTGTGTCTCTCATCCACTAATAAGAGAGCATATGAGGCCAGGGCAGGCCTCTGCCTTTAATTAGCTTATTATAAAATCAGCCTGTGGAAGTCCTCTGCTGAGGGACACCAATGATCTTTACAGTTTTCTTTTTCCACATAGTGAGAGAAAAACATTCTGATGAAGACTGCACAATCGATTGTGCTGTTTACGAAGGTTGCTCAAAAAGTGTTTTATGATGGGGTTTGTTTGTATTTATTTATTTATTTATTTATTTATGAGAAAGAAATGCCCAGTGCTTTAGCTACTGTAAATGCATTTAGTGAGTTAAATCACAGGGAAACAATGACCACTAAGATTTTATTTTATTTTATTTTATTTTATTTATTATTATTTTTTTTTTCATTTTTATGATTTCCTCATTACCATTTTAATAGCAATTTTAAAATAGTAAAGCATTAATTCATTATTATTATTATTATTATTATTATTATTATTATTATTATTATTATTATTGTTGTTGTTGTTGTTTTTTTTTTTCTTTACAGTTAAGGCCTAACAGTGGCTTATTTGAATGAAACTATATCAAAATATAGAGTTTATTATTTTATAAAAATAATATTGAGAAATTACAGTTTTACAGTAAGTTACAGTATCTAATGATTACAAATGTATTTTTTAGGGCTGTCAAACGATTAATTGTGATTATTGCATACAAAATAAAAGTTTGAGTTTGCCTAATATATGTGTGTGTGTAATTATTATGTATATATAAATACAAACACCTTCATGTGTATATTTAAGAAATATTTATAGTATATGTATGTATTATAATTTGTATATAATTTATATTATATATAAATAAAAAAATATTTTGTACATAACATATTTCTCTTAAATATATTCATACATCTTTGTGTATTTATATATACATAATAGTTACACACAGTACACACACATTTTTACTTTTAATTTATGTGCGATTAATCATGATTAATTGTTTGACAGCCCTAGTATTTTTTAAAGTAAAAAATTGTTTAATATAATTAAATTGGATTAGGCTGTAGCTATTAATGTCACATTTGTTAGGATGTTTTACCCGTGTTGTATGTTTTAATTTGTGTCTTTTATTTTGTCTTGTTTTATTTTGAAATTGATTTTCTTATCCTTGTTTCTTGTTGTGTAGTTTTTTTTATTTGTATGTCTGTAGTGCACTTATATAGCTAAATTATATACAGATTTAATATAAAATGTAAACATATAAATATATAGTTATAAAATCTAAACAAACTGTGGGTCATATATCTAATATATACAAATAATTAATTTTAAAATCATACTTTTGTGTAAAACTTTTTTATGTACATTTTATTTTATTAATTTTATTTTATTATTATTTTATTTATTTTATTAAATTAAAAATGCCTATTTATTTATTTATTTATTTATTGTAATTCATTATAGTTAAGGCCTAACAGTGGCTTATTTGAATGAAACTATATCGAAAATATATATATATATATATATATATATATATATATATATATATATTTTTTTTTTTTTTTTTTTTTTTTTAACTAAAAAACCTCAAATATGTGCAAATGTAATGTAATTTAATTGGATTAAGCTGTAGCTATTAATGTCACATTTTTAGGATGTTTTGCACTGGTTATATGTTTTGATTCATGCCTTTTATTTTGTCTTGTGTTTTATTTTTTTTTTTTTTTTTTTACTTTCTTATCAGTGTTTCTTGTGTATTTTTATATTTGTATGTTTGTAGTGTCATATAACTCGTATAGCTAAATTATATACATATTTATTATACAATGTAAACATAAATATATAGCTATAAACAATATCTAAACATAAATTATAGGTTATATGTCTAATATATAAAAATACTTTATTTTAAATTCATACTTTTTTTGTATAAATTATATATAACATTTGAATGCACACATTTTTTTTTTTTTCTTATGTACAAAAACAATGTAAACTTGTGCTTTTTTCACTGTAACTGTATTTTTAATTTTACTGAATGCATTTAGCTAGCACAAGGCATTATCTTTCTCAAACAAAAAGCATTTGCTTAACATTTCCAGCAACGTCTCAAAAAATGTGATCTTCCTTTTTTGCAGTACGGTTTATCAACTAAGCAGTTGTGTCTGTCAAGTTTTTATTTAGATTCTTTTAGTACTTTGCATATTTATTTGTAAACTGTGTGTGGGTTGTTTACTTCACATACATTCAACAAAATCTAGTTTTAGCATCCCTGCTGCACAACCCAGATGAGCGACATGAAACAGGCTAGACGAAGCAGCTTACATTTCAGCTCGGCCTGTACTTTTAATACGAACCCTTTTGAAGTTTACGGACTGCTTTCCTCATTAAAGGAGACCTTCTGAAAGAAAATCCATTTGTTGCAGGGCAGTTGACGCTCAGTATTGTTCTTTACTACCCAGCGGTTCACCGAGATGGGAAGCCATTATCTTCAAACCAAGCTGACACCTGCTTCCAAGCATGACGCTGGTCGTATATCTAAGGAGTCTGTCATCTTTCATGGGTAAAATACTTCTGTTGTGCGTTCTTTCCAGCGTTTTTTTCCCGTCCCTTCCTATCGCGTCTGTGTTGCAGACACTTGTAAAGCAAGGCAACACCACATGCTGCTTAAAAAGACCCGGAGGGTTGATTACGCTCGCCCCTCTCCATTTAAAAGAGACTGAAGCGAGATGATACATTGTCTCCCTGAAGGCACAATGACTACAAGCGGATTCTTTTTAAGCACCACAAAATTGTGTGTGTCAGTGTCTGTGTGCAACCATCATTCTTGTTCAAAGACCCTGATCTCAAGAACAACACAAGGCCTCGCCGCTGACGGCAGTGGCATCAGAGCGCTAAAAGCGATTAGCATTGCTAATGAGGACACAACCCCAACTGCGTCTCTGTGCACATTAGACCCTCCCTTTAGGCGGCGAAGCCATTCATCCTGCCTTTTCCGGCTTTTTCGCTCTTGACCAACGATATCTTTGCTTCCATCGAGTGTCTCTGACATGAGACTAATTTGAAAATGTTATTTAGCTGATCAAATGCATGGCGGGAGATTCAGGAAGACAGAGTTCAGATGTCATTTCGGTGGCGGATGACGGAGGGTGCGCTGAGGAATCGGACATAATTTGCCTCCTAGGAAAAGTTCAAGCATGCGTAAACAAATTAACACATTCACTGAAGTAAACAAGGTGATTTGTGCAAGTAGGACATGCTGTTGTTCCTGAAAAACAGTCCTGTCAACCAAGTATGGTGCGTGACAATGATTGGTCAATATAAAGTACATGTTACTCCATGTCGTGAGTCATGCATTGAATCATATTGTACATATTGCAAGTGCACATGTTTAGGAGAGAACATCTTTCCTGCAATATGGACACCATCTAAATGTCTTTAAATTTTCTTTTGTGTGCACTATGTCCTATAATGCACTCTAAAAAAACATCCATTCCAATACAATAATAATAATACAATAATGATACAATCTAAAAAATATACACTAAAATATATATTATTATTATTATTTTTTTTTTTTACAGGTTTTTTTATCTGTATTTTGACCTGTGTGTGTTACAGAAAAGGCAGTGAAATTAAACTAACTCTAAAAAAAATCCATAAAAATAGGGCATAATAAAGTTTATTAATATGAAGGAATTTTCTGCATAGATTTTTTTTTCTTTACAGGTGTTGTACCTGCATTTTTACAGAAATGGTCATACAATTAATAAAATTAAAGGAGATGTATGTCCTTTTTTGGACTATATTAAAGCATAAAAATACCTTAATTTGTTTGCAGATATTTAAGAAACATGCTAAATTCACATACTTGCTTCTCCGAAAAACAATCCTACAGTCAGTAAATCTACTTTGAAATGTGTGTTCTGTGTCGGAATGTCTGTTTTTGTTTTGGTCTGTGTGACTCCGCCCACTGCCAGTTTACCCAATAGTATTGCAGCTGGGTGGGTTGCCACGTTGGGTGAAAAACAGAGTGTATTGCAACCATGAAAGCCAGTGAACAAACTGGGTCAGAGGTCACTAATTCTACCTGACTCGGCATCCGTCTAATAAGTTTTATGATCAGACACTTGTTGGCTTCTATTGTTAATCATGCTCATTCCTCTTGTGTGTCCTCAATCTGGCAACCCGTGTGAAAGTCTAGTCTGTGGAAAAGGACGTGGGATAAATAGTAGGGATGCAACAATACAGTTAGGTTCAACACGTACCTTGGTTTTTAACCATGGTTTTCGGGTCGGTTCAGTTCTGATATCTTGCCACTTCAGTGTGGGTTTTTTGCAACAAAATTAACAAAATACTCCCGAACACCTCTGTACACTGGAAAAAGTGTGGTTTAGTATATGTCTGCTTAATTTTTCTTTTGAAAGAGTTTTTATTTTCTGATTTTTATGCAAAATAGAATGGGTTTTATTCATACTGGATGCCAGAGGGTGCCCTCATGCAGAAAATCCACATATGCGTCAAAGAAGTAGCACTGATGACGTTCCGTTCCAGCTTCTCTAATAATGGATAAAGGCATCACTAACGCTGTAACTGAATAAAAACAAGATATAACGTTAAACATTTTAAATGATAAAATGCAAGGACAATAAACACTCATCTGCAATAATATATGGTTTATCTGCGTTCTTTAAGTCATCTCTTGTATTTTCATAAGCCATTGCTAATAGACATACATCGAAAATGAGTGAATGAATTTATTGTCTGCCTCATTCTGTGATAAGAATCCACATCAGATCACATAAGGACTTAATTTCAAACACTCGACTGATGTTGTGAATTAAAAACAAGTTATAATGTTTTTATAACTCTTTAGTTGGACAACAGGTTTAGAAAGGCTTATCACTGCATGTCATTAGAATGGAAGATGCTCTGTGTGTGTTGCTTTTTCAGATATAAGCGGGGAAGCGTTTCCTCATTTCAGCACGTGAAGTCACGGGCACACATACAGCAAATTCCGAGAGAAATAAAACAAGGAAGTTATTTAAATGCAAAACCGAAAAACCGCAATTCACAAGCACGTATTGAACCGTGGATGTCGTACCGAACGGTCCGATATTATATTGAGAACTGCGACATCCCTCATAAATAGTATTTTGAATTTGGACTCCCATTTCAACCACTAGCTGTCAATATTACATACTGTACATTTAATGGGTTATTTATTTTAAATGAGGACATAAATACATGAAAAATATCTGCTGAGAGTCACTTCATGAGCATTTGACTGTTCCATTTCAGAAAAAAAAACTAGTGTTATATCATATACACACAGACATGTAAAGGTAGACATGGCAACCCGTCAAAATAAAAGTCCAGTTTAACTTGAAGACATTGTGCCAGATACATATTACTACTACTACTACTACTACTACTACTACTAAAATGAACCAAACATCATTTATAGGGTATACAGACAACATGTCTTCCATGTTTTAGTAAATTTTAATAGTAAATTCCACTTTGTTTGCCAAAATAAATAAATAAAATAAAATTGCTTAATTCTTTAAAAGATAAATGAAATTAATGTTGTATGCCTTCATTTGATAACCAGAACATTTTAAATACACAACACAGAATTTCTGAGGGTAAAAAAACCTTTTATAAGGCTATTTTAAGAATACATTTGAATAAATGAAGTATGCATTCAAATAATTAGACATGCTAAAACAGGATTTGATAACAATAAAACATATGGTGAAAAAAAATACATTTCATAGGGCCCTAAACATGTTATTTTGTTAAATTAAATTGATGTGAAATTGTATAAGTGTTATGATTTTAATTAATTAGACATGCTCTTTGATTAATACAATTTAATTGAACCATTAAAAAAAAGAAGTTGAGAACGTGTTGCAGTGGCACAAAAAAAAAAAAAACATGATGCAGGCACGAAAATTACTCCCTACTGAAATACATTATATTGAAAATCATGCTGATGACATGAAAAAAAGGGAAAATTTGTGTCCGTGAACACGAATCAATAGATTACATTTTCGTGACTATGTCACAAATTGCCATCAGAATGGGTTACATCTACAGGTATGTGGTATGGAGCATTGTCCTGTCCCCAGTCCTCAGAGTTGAGTAACACTGACAGAGCAGATAGAAACATGTTTTCACATGCCCTTCACAAAGACGACTATGCCTGATTCCAGCCTTGCTGAAGCGTCCCAGATCATCACCGAGGATGTGGAGGATCGATTGTGTGACTGAACCCTCTGAACTGAGGTGAGGGTGTTTTGTTCAAAATGTTTGAGTCTGGCCTGTTTATTTCCACTAAACTGACGTGGGTGTGATGTGAAAGTGCTGCCTGGCGCTGAGCTAAAGCACTGTGATTTCTATTTGTAAGTGTGTTTTTTTTTTTTGACATAAGGAAAGCACACTTTGATTCCATCTCAGACGTTTGATAAATGTTTCTAATGACAAGATTTTGTCAGTTGCAGAAGTGTCTCATAAGATAAATGTCACTGTGGCGACTTATGCTGAACCTGTGAACCACAAAAACATCTCTCCGGTGACATTCTCACCTCATTTCAGACGATTCAGTCAAAGTTTCAGTAATCTTCAGATGGTATCGCATATTTGAATGATGCAAAACACAGAATTATACATTAATGAGACTTCTTAAGTGCATTTTGGAGAAGCGGTTGAAACATTGTACCAACAACAAACACTTTAGTGTTTCAACCATAAGGGACCGAGCGATACACAACTGCCACGTCTTAATTTGATAAGACAATATTTCTACCAGCCATGCGTAACATTTTCAGCTCTCCAAGTTTATTCTAAATCAAATCAACCCCAAAGTCTAGACTTACAACCACCAAGCAAATTAGGGAATTGAAATATTCATAACCCCAGTTCCCGGCAACTGAGAATCGTGGGTTGTGAAAATAAATAATTCACCGGGAAAGGTTAAGATCATGTGCGGTTTCACCCGTATCCTCTTGACAATGAAATTTTGATGTTTCTGTCAGAATATGTCGGACGGCCGACGTTCCTTAGTACTCTTCATTCCCACTTTATAGGCACCATTGAATCTGTTATGCAGGGCAATTACAGACAATTGCCAATTGAGCCTTTCAGAATGAGTGAGACTGTTATTGATCAATGTTTTTGGCCTGATCGTGATATAAAATGTTTCTGACCTGCGGTTGTGAAGTGTATGCTCAGGGTAAATGGATAAATAATACATGGAGCAGTCATGTGGCCTGTCTATCGCTGATGTTTCGAAAGCATCAAAAAGGAAAGCTCTATCTATTGAAAGAAATAGGTCGTTTTTATGCTATTTTATTATGTTGTGCATTTTTATATCCAGTTTTAGATGTACTGTGTAATGTAATTAAAATGGTGAAATCATGCTGTGTCAAGTCAAAAGGATTCAAAATAGCTCTTAAAAAATAAAGATGAAGGTGTAGGTGTTCAGTCTGAACTTTGGTTTAAGTGGATTAGTGGTATAATCTTACTTATTATATTTTATTATTTTCTTTTGGGGTTTTGTTCAAAAGAAGCTTGTTTTTGCCTCAGACAAAGAAAAGGAAAAAACGCAGTCCTGACTTTGTCTGTATTTTTTTTTTTTTTTTTCACCCCAGGATTGCAAGAAAAAATCTGAATTGTAAGATATAAACTCAGAATTGTGAGGGGAAAAATGTAATTGTGTGAAAAAAGTTGCAAGAGCAAAGAGCAAGATGAAAAAAAAAAAAAAAACTAATTGCGAAAACAAAAATTTTGAAAAAAGTAGAAAAAGTTATGAGGCAAAACATTGCAGTAACGTTTTATTTATTTATTTATTTATTTATTTAATAGAAACAGTTAAAATAATTGTATTATTTTATTATAGAATTATTAATGTATTTTCATTGGTATTTTTTGTTATTTATATTTTTATATCTTTATATTTCAGCATAAATGATGGAAGCAATTTTATATAAAATAATATAAATAAAATATGTAAGATATCATTATTAATATGATTATTATTATTTTCATCAAACAGTATATATAAATATTTTTATGAAGTTATACATTGTATTATATATTACACAAAAGTAGAAAAATAAACAAAAAGACAAAAAATGAGACAAAAAGTTGCAATTACCTTTAAATAAATAAATATATTTATTTATTTATTTATTTAATAGAAACAATTAAAATAATTGTATTATTTTATTATAGAATTATTAATGTATTTTCATTGGTATTTTTATTATTTATATTTTTATATCTTTATCCTTCAGCACAAACGATGAAAGCAATTTTATATAAAATAGTACAAATAAAATATGTAAGATATTATTATTAATATGATTATTATTATTTTCACTTAATATTATATACAAATATTTAATAAAGTGATACATTGTATTATATATTACACAAAAATAGAAAAATAAACAAAAAGACAAAAAATAAGACAAAAGGTTACTATTACCCCTAAATTAATTAATTAATGAATTAATGTATTAATTAATGCATTAATGTATTAATTTATTTTCAGTTTTATTATTATTATTATTATTATTATTATTATTATTATTATTATTATTATTATTATTATTATTATTGTTATTATTATTATTGTATCCTGATGTATTATATTATATTATATTATATTATATTATATTATATTATATTATATTATATTATATTATATTATATTATATTATGGTTTAACTCTGTGGAGCACTGTTAAATAATAATACAAAAACATGGTTTAAATAATTCAGAATAAAAATAATTTAATTAAATGAAAAATGTTAAATATATAGCATTTGTGTATAAAGTAATATACAAAATTAAACAAATAAAGCAGAATAAAAAAAAATAGCTTTTCTTTGGTCTCCAGCAGGGTGTACAGGTTAAATCTGGGCACTAAATTACAAAAGATGGTTATCGTCACCTTGAATAATGAAGCTCCTGCAGTATTGTGGACTGCTAGATAACTTAAAAAAGTATAGGAACCCAAAACAAATTGCACCTTCTGAAAGAAAAGGCAGGCAGGGCGTGTAAAAATGATGAGTTAGATTAAAAAAGGGTAAAAGGGGCGGAGGAAGGGCAAGACGTGGAGAGAACGCAGCGTAACAGTGGAAGACAAAGATAGGATCAGAGCGTTCCTTCAGACCATTAGGAAGACCGAGGTGGAGGGAAGGCCTACTGCAGATCATTTAACAGAAAAACCTTTCTCTCATCTGCTTTTTATCTCTCTCGCCTTCTTTTTCCCATTGTGCGACGGATACAGCGAGGCACCTCATTAATTCTTCGTGAAACTGGTGTCTTTGAGGAAGCGCGGCATAAATATAGAATGGGGAAATGCAAAGGAGAAGTTTCCTGCACCCCTGCACACACCTGGCTCCAACTTTTCAAAACCAGATTTAAAGATTAAGAAATAAATCTGAAGGGATTGCATCACGCAGATATTAAGAATATGGTGCTAGTGCCAGCGTGTGTTTATTCATGTTCATTAAAGGAGATGTATATCGCGGGTGCTTCTGTATATGAATAAGCATATGATTTGACATTTATTTTCAAGGTAAGGGCATACAATTCCTGCTCTTATGTCACTTCATTCTCTCATATACAGAGACTGAAATTGCCTTTTCTCATATTTTTGTTCTTTTGCATCAGTGGCTTAACAGCAGGAACTTTTCAAGGTAAATCAGTTGGGAAAAAGTTGTTAAGACACTAAACTGGATCTCTTTGATAAACAGTGAAGGTCTTACTATCTTTCTTGTGTTGCCATTTAAATTGTGGAATATGTGGCTTAAAAAATAACCAGTTTAGAAATACATCCAATTTAATCGCTGGGCAAAGGTTTACACTTTGATGCAACAATATTAAAAGCCATTTTTAATATAAAATAATATATCTAAAATATTTCTAGTATCATTATTATTATCACTAAATATAATAGAAACATATTTTATAAAGTTATTGTATAAGATACTATAGGTGACTAATAATATAATATAATATAATATAAAATATTTAATATAATATTTTGTGAAATAGTAGTAATAATATTAATAATAATAACAAATAAAGATAAAATAACTGTATAAAATTGTTTCACTAAATATTATGTAAAAATATGTATTATTATTATTATTATTATTATTTTACTAAATATTATATGAAATATTTTTATAAAGTTTTATTATATTGTATAGATTAAATGATAGTATATTCTAAGCAATATATATAAAAGTGTGTGTATATATAATTACATAAATAGAATAAATTTTAAAAAATATAAAATATATTTATTATATAATAATTATTGTTATTACTAATATATATATATATATATATATATATATATATATATATATATATATATATATATATATTATTTATAACATTCTTTAAAAAGGCAATTATATTTACATAATAATTTATATACAATAGTACACAAAAAATATATCTAATATGCAGTACATATAGTATTTGCACTCAACTCGGAGTGAACTAATCTATTTCATAGCTTTATTTTGACTTTCCATATGTTTTTGTAGATTTTCGTTTGTCTTCCTCATATGGTATGGAAACATACATTATTTGTTTCCACTTTATGCACACGATAAATCATGGCAGCTTCATAACAGCATGAAAACATGTCAACACATTAACAAACCTACTAAAATAGTTGTGCTTCAGGTGAAACCTTGAGCTGGATTAGCTGCTATAGACTCAACATCTCATTATCCATGTTTAGAGCTGCAAAGGAATGCAGATATGGTAATTGCCTCTGGAAAAACATGACTCTTCTGCCTTGAAGTCCTTTAAAAGGTCTTTTTGTAAAGAATTACTTCGATAGATTAATGTGACAGTCCACGTCACTAAGCTGATTTGGTGTTTATGATAATATATCTATTAAGTTATTTAAGTTATCGCATCCGAGCAGCACTTGCTAACACAACTGGCTTCTTAAGGTCGAGAAGCACCGCAGAAATCATTCCGAATTCATTCTACAGCCATCAAACATTAAAACACTATTTTTCTGAAAATCCCATCAAAATGGAGCCTCCATCCTGGATGTCTTAGTTGGCCGGTTGAAGCACAGGGATGCAGTAAGGTTACAGAGTTAAACAGCATGGACCTGCACACTCCTGTGAGCACACTGGCCCAGTACTGCAAAAGCAATTATTTAGAAGGATGACTGGGACCCCAGAAGCACACTTCATTTTTATGGGGTTTGGGCTTTGCCAGATCCACTCCTGCCTGTATCGAGGCCGCGTCCAGTGCTAGATAGACCTGACCATGTCCACTGTAGTACGCTTCAGTTTTTCTTTCATGAAATTGACCATAAACTCTGAATGAGATGAGTGAGATTGCTATTGTTAAATGCTTTTGGCCTGGTCATGATGGAAAATGTTTGCCCAGGGTAAATGGATAAATAATACATGACACAGTCTTTGTGGCCTGTCTATCGCTTTTGTTTTGAACTCATCAAAGAAGAAACTCTATTAGTTGAAAGAAATAGGTCATTATGTTGTGCATTTTTAAATTCAGTCTTAGATGTGCTGTATAATATAATTAAAATTGTGAGGTCATGCTGTGTTGAGTCAAAAAAAAAATAAATAAATAAAAAAACGGATTAAAAAATCTATAAAAATAGGGATTTCATTCTATTTTGCTATCGAATTATTTTACTACTAGTAGTAATTATTAAATTTTATTTTAAATTTAGTTTTGTTAATTATTTGACAAGGTAACATATATATATATATATATATATATATATATATATATATATATATATATATATAGGGTTTTTTTATATTTTATATTTTATATATTTTTAAGCATTATATAACAATAACAATTAATAATAGAGAAGTATTGAAAAATAGAAGGATTAGAAGTATAGAAGTATTATAAGAATAAGAATATATATATATAGAGAGAGAGAGAGAGAGAGAGAGAGAGAGAGAGAGAGTTTTTCCATTTTAAATTAAATTTTAAGAAGGATTCCAAAATCTATACAATTCTATTTGTAGTACTTTTTTATTTATTTCCCTAGGCAACACTTCTAATTGTGGTTCAATCTAATATACACCTACTGAGTCTAATATTCAAACAATTTTTGTATTTATTTATTTATTCATCAGTCAATTTATATGGAAACAATAATAACAAAAACACTAATACAAATGACAAAAGCACATAAAATTATATAATTAAAAACTGGAAAAAAAAAAAAAAATCAAAATATTAAGAACTATTATATTTGTATGTAAATAATAATAACAATAAAAGGATTAAGGACGTGACTTGTGGCCAAGTATGGTGACCCATGTAATAATACAAAAGAAACACTGCTTTAGACTGTGTGAACAAGTTACGCATCATTATATAAAAGCATGAATACAGACTCACTTTCTGTTTTGTGTCATTATCAAACGGATCTGTTAGATGTAAATTATTTGTAATAGCACAAATCTTTTATTTAAAGCAAACTGTTTGGTATAAGGATGATATGAAAAACCATTTTAAAGATGTTTTGGAAGATGACAGATGGCAGATCCAATGGGTTGTATAAGCATACAGGAGACATTGTAGAGTCAAATGGTAAAAGTACAGTAAGTTGTTCTCGTTTGAACATCGCACTTCTCTCGTTCTGCAGCTTGACCGTTAACGAGTGTCATCGCTGGCCTGTTTTTCACACCGTCTCTGACACATTTCACCACGAAAAGACAAGTCGGTGCAGCCAAAAAGCGGTGAACCTGGTGGCTCCCATCCTCCTCCGTAGTATTCATGATTTATGATTGTCTCGAGGGCAAGGAGACTCAACAAGGATGTCTATTTCAAAGCTTCTGGACCTGCATGGAACACACACAGCGTTTGAAAGTTTGTCTCCAGTCACCTTTCAGCCCGACAAACTTCAGAGCGCATTAAAGTGCGGAGAGAGTCAGTTTTGAAGTTTCCATCTCACCACAATCAGGGCCAAATTACAGCCTGCGCTTTTGATCTGATTTCTCCAAAACGCTAAACAATAATTTCACAACCAGGAATAAAACACCTGATTATATAATGTTGGCAACTTCTAATCAGCCCAGTCACGTCCTTGAGTTTGCAACCTCAACACGGAGCCGTTTCCTTAAATAATAGCTCGCAATTTGCGAAATGAGAATAACATTTCCATTTTAGCAATTCCGTTCGTACTCTTGCACTTGACCTTTTCCAAAAGTCATTAATCAGCCCTGAAGTCTTTTGTTGTTGACAAAGCGAATAATCTCATTTTGCGACGAGGAACGCGCCACCATCGCCGCCTCCGACTTTCGACTTTAGATTATTTCTAAGGCTTATTAGCCGACACGTCGGCTCGTGCTGAATCCGAGTCTTCCTCGGCCAAATTTCCCGCATCCCTTCACGACATACTCTGCCTGCTCTATTGTTACCCAATTTTTCAAAAGACCTCTCAATAAGGCCTTCTAATCCATAAATCATGCGGTGAGCGTTTCACTAAGTAAACCCTTTGGGGCAATCACAGCAACTCACCAAAGCCAATATACCTCACGCTTGACTGTAATTCATCTCCTGAGTGCTAAGCTCCAATGCGCATAATTCAAAACGCTCAGTCGGGGTGGGATATTTCACCTGCAGATTCGAGCAAAACATACCAGTTCTTTAGTCATGGCTTGCATCCCTGGTGTTGTGACATCTGCTTAGGGAAGGAGAGGCACAAAAGAGCAAGAGAGAATAAAAAGAGCATTGTGTACCATGAAATATGAGATGAAAGGATAATAATTAATAGAAATTTTTAATTCCACCTGCCAGCTGTCACATTAACTCTATAGCCTAATATTTGACCGTTTTATTTAATATAAAATGCAGTGTAATCACCAGATCACTTTGTGGTCAGTATTTTATTATTATTTTTTTTAAATTCATTTAATTAAAAATGCAAAATACAGTAAAATAAGAAATATTCTGAAATATTAATTAGCTTCTAAATAGCTGTTTTCTATTTGAATTAGAGCTGTCAGCCGATTAATATTTTAACCTATTACATGATGTGTTGATTAATTAATCTAATTAATCGCAAAATAAATTTGATTGTGAAAATACACACAAAGGATTATTTAAGGCTATTTTTGTGCTAAATGAGAAAAGTATCAAATAGTTATTACAAATTGTAGATTAGAAAAACATTTTATTTGATGCAACATAGAATTTATTACACATAAACATTTAGGCTGCAACGGCCTAACGTAAACTATGGAACATAAAAGAAGATAATTTGAGAAACATCTCTGTATTTTGTGTTCATACAATGAAAGTCCCTGGTTACCAACAGTCTTCAAAATACCTTGTTTCATGTTCCATAAAAGAAAGGTTTGAAACAATATGAGGGTGTATATGCTAAATAAACTGAATCTGCCAGCAGGTGGCGATAAATGTCTTTATGAGTCATTAATTTATTCATTTGATTCATTCAAATGGCTGATTCATTCAGGAGCGAAGTAAATGTCTCTTTTTATTAATGTGCTTTTGAATCATTGATTCACACGATTCGATCAATACGCAGATTTATTGAGAAACTAACCATCGCTGTGTTGCTTGGAGACCTGCAACAACAGTGTGCTATGGCTTCAAAGGTAATATGCTCTCTGCAAAACTAATCAAAAACACATAATATTGTGTTTAGAATATAACATAATATCAGCTTCTTATTTACTGAACTGTTGTCAGTCTTGTGATACGTCAGGACATAAGCAGCACGTGTCTCATATTGCTCATGCTGCCTGGGTGATGTCGTGTGATATGTGACAAATATAAATATGAGACAAAACACATACAGGGGCATTTTTGCACCAATATCCTGAATTTAAGGGCATAACTGCATTTATGGAGTTGTCGCCCTACATCATCTTTGTCAACAGTCAACTGTATGAAATATAAGATGATGTACAGGTCTGGGGGCGGGGTCAGCGCGTTAACTGTATTAACATATTTTAATTGTGTTATTATTCATAACCAATAGATTAAGTTAGCAAGTTAAATTGACAGCCCTAATTTGAATATATTTTAAAATGTAATTTATTCATGTGATGCAAAGCTAATTTTTCAGCATCATTACTCCAGTCTTCAGTGTCACATGATTCTTCAGAAATCATTCTAATATGCTGATTTGCTGCTCAAGAAACATCTTCTTACTATAATCAATGTTGAAATAAGTATTTTTTGTTTGTTTGGTTGGTTTGTTTTTCTTAATAATCTGCTTATTGTTATCATTATGGTAACAATTTACAGTAAGATGTCATTTGTTAACATTAGTTAATGTATTAACTGACATTAACAAACAATGGACAATATATTTGTTACGGTATTTATTAATCTTTGTTTATGCCAGTTAATAAAAATACAGTCATTCATTGTCAGTTCAATGCATTATAGTAAATGCTGAAATTAACTAAGAATAATAAATGCTGTTGAAATTGTTATTAATGTATGTTATCTGAAGTTGTTAACTAATGTTAACTAATGAACCTTATAGTAAAGTATTATTATTATTATTATTATTATTATTGTTGTTGTTGTTGTTGTTGTTGTTGTTGTTATATTAATGCTTTGGGAACCATGATTTTAAAACAAACAAACAAACAAACAAAAAAACATTTCATTATTATTATATTTGTTTTATTTTAATATATATATATATATATATATATATATATATATATATATATATATATATATACATATATATATATTAAAGATTGTTTGATGAATAGAATTTCAAAAGAATGGCATTTATTTATATGACTGTCCTTGCTGAATTCTAAAAATATCTTAGTAACATTATAATTTTGAATAGTATTGTAATTTTGAGTCCTGTTTTGAGTCCATTTTATCATTAAAAAATTGTGAGCCATTTGCTGAGAAAAGTACTTATGGTACAAGATTTTGACAAATTTAGGTTAACAGGTTTAGTACTACTGATGCTTTAGCAAACAATGGTACACTCTTAAAAGTAAAGGTTCTTTATTGGAATCAGTGGTTTCATAACGAACCTTTACCATCCATGGAACCTTTTCATTCTACAAAAGGTGAGGCCTACGGTTCTTTTAAGAACTGTTCACTGAAAGGTTCTTTGGGGAACCATGGTTCTTCTATGGCATTGCTGTGAAAACCCCCTTTTGGAACTATTATTTTTAATAGTGCAATAGAACTTAAACTTCTCCTGTGTATATATATAAATACATATATATAACCAGCATTATTCTCTGATGTTCTGAATGTCTTTATTGGTTTCATCTGATTCGTGGTACAAGTCAACACAGATACGTCTGATGTAGGACATGTGCTTGTTTTCCTCTCTTGAAGTCAAGCCCTAGGAAGCGTGGTAATTTTCTCTCATGTTGCCCTGTCAGGACTAGTGATTTGCAACGTTTTCACTCCACTGACCTGATTGACTTTCTGTGTTCACTCCATAACCTGACATCATGGCTAGATTTTGAATGAGGCTACAGTAACTGAAGATCATTTGCTTTGACCCTGACGTCTTCAGTGTGAAGGCACTGGATTTTCCAAACACCTCGTTATCATTTTTATTAAAGGAATTGTTCATCCAAAAATTAAAAATCTATTGTTAGTTATTATCCTGAAGTAGCACAACTCAATTCACATTTTCTGAAATAAATGAATAAATAAATAAACATTATTGTTTTGTATATTCTTAACATCTATCCTAAAATATAGGTATATTTTATATTATATTTTATACTTTATACTTTATTTTATATGTTTTACCCAAAATACTATTTCAGTTTATCTCTTTCAAAATATTAACCCCCTGGGGTCGACGATCACACTGGCGTGATCAGCTCACGTTTTTTAAGATCAGTGCAAAAGACACTAAAAATACTCCATCAATTTTGGTCACACAAATAAGTGTTATACATCATTAGAAACCATGAAGTGTATACTTTTTTTGAGCACACTCACAATAAAAACTGAACTATGTGCTGCTTTAAATTAAAGAAAATATACAGGGTGCTTTCTCAGTCTTCAACATGTACATCCATCTTGCTCACATATTGTAGCACTGTTTGTGCTGAATACAAAAAAAATTATATGTTGGCCAGTAGTATGTTATAAGTAGTTGAAATAAGCACAAATGTCAGGGCATGTCTAAACATCTAAAGGGCCCCAAAATCACCTCAGACCCCAGAGGGTTAAAATAGTTCAGTGTGTTCTTAATTGTACAATTTTGTAGCAATTTCTAAAGTTTTATTTATTTATTTATTTTGCAGCACATTAAAGTAAATAAAATAAAACAATAACATAATTTAAAAAAATAAAATAAATAAAATAAAATATTTAGATATAATATTTCATTTCTGACAAACAATCATAATTAAATACAGATTAAATATAACCACTACTGGCACTATAACTAATGTATTAAAGGTGCATTCTTTCTTTCTTTCTTTCTTTCTTTCTTTCTTTCTTTCTTTCTTTATCTAGTTGCATGCCACTTGCTACTTTTATTATGGTGTCATTTCAACTTTAAAGCAACTTCTATGTGTCCTACATGTTTGGAGCAACATGATAATGAGTAACTGATGACATAACTCTCATTTTTGAGTGAACTAATCATTTAATATCATTTAATACATCACATACTGTGTCTGAATCTCACAGCTTTGTACATCGCAATCTCATGTTTTGAGTTATGTTTCATTAAAGTGGTTTAAATGTGGGCAAGGACTGGAGCACAAATGCTGTGAGTGGAAAATATTGGTTTCAGTTGCCGTAGAAGATGAAGTTAATTAATTCAAAGTATTAGGCTCAAGTCAGGCGTGGGCTTTATTCGAAGCCTATATCTCTGCTCAATTTGATCCCCATTAGTTTCACTGTGATGTGTTTGCTAAGCCACTGGAGAGTAATTCACTGCTGAACATATGGCAGAATGACTCGCTTCACAAGGGTTAACGTTTCGATTGCTCAGTTTCCGGAAGCGACTTTAATCTCGGCCTGTCCCTTGAACTTACGCTTCATTGTTGTTTTCCCAGGTTGCCTATTGGTTCAATTGGAAAACATGCAAATGCCAGTCGATCGGGTTACTTCACCTTATTACTTTCCCTCTCAGCACACTTCTCTGATTGTGCTTCATATAGAAATGTGCTTCAGCTCCAGCGCTTCACTGCTACAGCAGCGATTAATGGTGAAGTGTGCACTTTCAACAGCACAAATAGCCACCTGTCACTGCTTGCACAGACCAGGTCAAATTCATGCCACTGGTGGAGCCAAAATTGTCTGGATTCTCAAACAGAGCAATGACTGCATCTGAAACTGCACACTTCCTTTGAACAAGAAATTCTCTTTCTTCTTGACGTAGTCAGAATATCTAGCAGTATGGATAGTGTGGGACCACTGCTTTTCATAAATATACCATGTATTGTGCATGTTATTTTTTGACAGACTAATGTAATGATATTCAAATATCTATCTATCTGTCCGTCTGTCTGTCCGTCCATCCGTCTGTCTATCTATCTATCTATCTATCTATCTATCTATCTATCTATCTATCTATCTATCTATCTATCTATCTATCTATCTATCTATCTATCTATCTATCTGTCTATCTATCTATCTATCTGTCTATATCTCTGTTTGTCTATCTATCTATCTATATATATCTATCTATCTGTCAGCTCTTGTGTAATAACCAATAATAACTTGATATGCATCATGTTACACTGAAGACTAAAGTAATGATGCTGTCAGAATAACAATCAAACTAAATGTGGTTTCTTTATATACTGATGTGAACTGAATCTCGTTTTATGGCTTCCTGTGAAATGATACGATTTCTATGACCGTCTCTTATTGCCTTGCCTGACCCGGGGTTATCAGTAAGTGCCACTGTATTACAATAATCTTTGCTCTTGTTTTCTAGGGAGCATGTAGCTGTTGTTTTACTTCTTGTGCATCCTCTATGTCTGTCTCTCGCTTTCCATTATTCATTTGCCCTTCATATCCTGCTAGTATTGTCTGTCTATTTGTCCCCAGTGATGCCTCTTCTTTGACTTCAGACAAATTAATTTTAGATAATATGGGCCACTGTGCAAGCCTTTTCACATTTTAAGGCAAAGAATACATGCCTTGAATATGCAGCGGTTTGCATAATGCTGATCAGCAGAAATATTAAGACGTTAATTGAAAACGCAAAGTTGTACAAGGAAACGGGTGAATTAGAAATTTCACAGACGATTTAAAGGTACAGATCGGCTGGAAATGAAAAGTCTTTCATCATTTACACACACCACGTCGTTTCAAACCCTATGACTTTCTTTCATCCATGCAACAGAAGGAGAAATTCAAAATGTTGACGAGGCTCTTTGTCAGTGAATGAAAGCGAATAGTGACCAGGGGCTGTCAAGCTCAAAAAGTGAGAAAAAAAATAGCATAAAATAGTGCTTATGACTCATGAAACTTCTTTTGTGCTTGAGGAAAGAAAGAAATTTATACTGGTTTGCAGCGACGTGGGGAAGTGAATGATGGCAGGATTTTAATTTTGGTTGAAAAGTCGCTTTAAATAATTATGATTAAGTAGCTCGTTTTTATGTTCATGTTGCATTGAGAAATAATTATCCTGAGACAAGATAATAATTATAAAAGATCTGCAATTTGTGAAAAATTAAATGCAAAAAAAAAAAAAAAAAAAAAAAGTAAAAAGCTATCATAAATATTTGTAGTTATGCATTGCTCTAAAATATTTCAGCAGCTAAATATTGCTCTTGGGTTATTTTTTATATTTTTTTTTTTCCTCTAAATGATTTATTTAAAATGGTTTGCAAAGTGGTTTACAGTTTCAAGAACTGATTATGATTTTGCATGAAAGGTCATGGAAAAGTCATGGATATTGATTGGCCAAAATGGGTGTTTCACACAAAATCAGTCTCTGTTTTTCCATTTTTCTGTAGTGCGAAGTTCAGAGGTCACCTCAAAGAGCCCAAATGATGAAGACAAATTGTGTTAATTAAAAGTGAAGTCTCCATTACAGAATATGACATTGACACACATAGTGGTCACTAATTAGTCAGCAGGGATTGATCTGTTGAGGCTGTCATTCAGCGCTTGTGTTTTTATTTTAGTTTAAAGCCAAATGTTCTAGTCATCGCCAATTGTTCAGTGTTGACTTGCTAAATGGTTATAAATATACTGTAATTGTTCGGCACATTAGGATATATATATGCGTGTGTGTGTGTGTGTGTGTGAGTAAAGTAACTCTGGGTGCCAGAAGCAAAATAAAGGACTCCTGTCATAATTATAATCGTGTTTCTCTGTTTAAGTCTCCAATGACCTTATCGTTTGATTTAGTAGCCTTACCTAATTCCTCACTTCTAACTGCCCTTCGGCAAAGTGAGTCGTGAGGCTCTCGTGCGAGGCTCTTTATTAGTCACTAATAGTGGATTTATTTCACGAACTCTGGTGCGATGACAATTTCAGACTTAATTATGAGAAATATAATGGTTATCGCCGACCATTCTTATGCAAAGGCCACCAGAGTGTAACATCGCATAGACTGCATGTCAATAGACCGGCGAACGCCCGCCAACAATGACAGATGACTTTGACGGTGTCAAAGGGGTAAATATTGGCCTTTTAACAGGGATGCTTTGTCAAATTATGCAGGTCAGTGATGTATATTTTGACATTATGGAGTCGTAAGTGTCGAAGACGGCGACTGGGTCAGCCGTGAAGAGCGGAAACACATTGGGATGATTACGAAGTGAATTATGGGATCGTCCAGCTGCCACTGGGATGCGTTTCCGCACCCAAACACTAATCAACTATTACAGCGTTCAGTCAGAGAAAGTTGTTAATTGCAAACACGTTCATCTATGAGCTGATGTTCTCTCAATGGAGACACTTCAGATGGATTATTTGCATATTAAATAGCTAACAGTCTGCAGTAAAACTAAAATGGTCTTGAGGAATGTAAGCCGAATCTGCATCACCCATTATGAGGCAAATGAGTATCAAATGTTTTCAGACACCACTGCTTTCGTGAAATGTAGAACAGCATATACAGTACCACCAAATTACTGGCAAAATCATCTATAGAGGGTCAGTTCCTTCAGAATTAAAATGTACACTTACAATATACACTACCAGTGAAAAGTTTTTGAACAAGATTTGTTTTTTTTTTTTTGTTTTTTTGTTTTTTTTTTTGAGGAAGTTTCTTCTGGTCACCAAGCCTGTATTTATTTGATCAAAAGTACAGCAAAAACAGTACAAGTTTTAAATAATTTTACTGTTTAAAATAACGGTTTTCTATTTTAATATATTTTAAAATGTAATTTATTCCTGTGAATTTAAAGCTGAATTATTGTCATCATCAATATTACAGTCACAAGAAATCATTCTCCTCAAAAACATGTATTATTATGTTGAAAACAGCTGAGTAGAACTTTTAAGGCTTCTCTGATGAATAGAAAGTTCAGAAGAACAGTATTTTTGTAACATTATATCATCACATTTAATCAATTTAAAGTATTCTTGTATATGTATACTATATATATATATATATATATATATATATATATATATATATATATATATTCACTGACTTCAAGCTTTAATGTTGCAAAAGCTTTTTATTTCAGATAAATGCTGACCTTTGGATCCCTCTAGTCATAAAATAGTCCTGGAAAAAAATGTGCTGAACTGTTTTAAATATTGATAGTAATAATAAAAATAATAATAAATGTTTCTTGAACAGCATATTAAAATGATTTCTGAAGGATCATGTGACACTGAAGACTGGATTAATGATGCTAGGATTTTATAATATATTCAAATATATTATTATATTAATATTTTATAATATATTCAGTTATTTTAAATAGTCAAATTTTTGTATTTTGGATCAAATAAATGCAGGCTTGGTGAGCAGAAGAGACTTTAAAAAACATTCAAAATCTTATTTTTTTATTTTTTTATTTTTTGTGCTAGTTTGCACTTTTATTTAGAGCACGATGTCTAAAGAGGCTAGAAAAGAGGTTAGCAATGCATAACTACAACTGGTATTGTATTTATGGATTAATGTTTCATGTTGCAATATCATTTGGATTTTCTATTGTCAAAATCCAAAATCACAAATTCATTTGAGTGGTTGACAGATCAACCTTTCATAAATTCTATGCTGTCTGTTTTTTAAACTGTATATAGCTTCTTATATTCTTCTTCTTCTTGTAATTTATTTATTTATGTATTTATTTTTTAAATATAATATAATAGCATATTACATAACATACCATTCAAAATCATACTATTTTTTAATGCACACCAGGGCTGCATTTATTTGATCAAAAATACTTACTGTATTTTTGAGCAAAATATTATTTCTATTTAAAACAGCAATTTCCTATTTTAATATATTGTAAAATGTAAATTATTCCTGTGATGCGAAGCTGAATTTTCAGCATCATTACTCCAGTCTTCAGTGTCGCATGATCCTTCATAAATCATTCTAATATGCTGATTTGATGCTTAATAATCATTTATTATTATTAATGTTGCAAAACGTTGTGCTGTTTCATAGTTTTACGGAAACCATGATTTCGTTTTTGTATGGTTCTTTGCAAGTTCAAAATAACAGTATTCATTTGAAATAGAATTTTTTGTGACAGTGTAAATGTCTTAACTTTCATATTTGATTAATTTAATGAAAGAAAGAAAAAAACAATAACTAAATAAATAAAAAATCGTACTAATCTGAAACTTGCTATGGTATGTATTACGCTATTATGTTCTGTTAAAAAAGTAATGAAAAAATCAATCAAAATGACATGAGGATGAGTAAATAATGACAGGATTTTCATTTTAACCATCAAAGTTAAGCTTGAAGTAACCAGCTGAATGCCGGAGTGACGTTTGAATGTCATCTGAATACGCTACGAGAGTGATGTGTCGGTGGCGTAGGATGAAAGCTGCTAAAGTGACGTTTTCTAATACAAGTGTGCTGGAATGTCCCGCTAAGATATGACTGTACTATAACAGCTTTCTGGAAAAAAAAGAAATTGTGCCGGGATGCACTGATCCATATCTCCATCCTCAAATCACACATTTGGACCTGCAGTCAGACGCATTATCTCCTCTGCAGCCCATCTTGGCATCCGCAGGTACGGAGCGTCTTCCCATTTCAAGGGCTTGTGCCGCTGAATGCATGGCTGGCGGACGGTGATATTGCCTTTTGTAGCCGGAGCTCAATCCTGTCCCACTCGTATGAGATTTATGCTTATAGATTAGATGCAGATTGTGTGGCTGCTATCATCACATGGCTCTCGAAGTCTCTTCTTTACTATATAACTCTCATGATCATCGCAGCTGACATACGGTGTTCAGCCACAGATGATAACCGTAACGCGGAGCAAACGGTTTGTGAAAAACCTCTTCATGGTGACCCTAAAAGAGAAAACAGAATCAAATCTGTATTCTTCATGATGATGGATGATTGCAGATACACATGCGTTTAGATTTTATTGATTGCTTATGAGTGTGATTTATAGTATCAAAGATTTATCATGCAGGGGTCATGAATTATTGAAAAGACACTCTTGATAGTTTTAACAGATTCCCACCGTAATCAGCAGGCATACAGCTATTATAATGCGCAGAGCTAGTTTTGTGCAATAGATCATATTTTACAGATACCTGGGTAAACAATTCAACTGTTGATTTGTGAGCTGAATACATATAAGACGCTGTACTTTGAAGTACAACATGAAAGGGCTTTCACAACCATTTTTCACCATAATCTGATTCCTAGATATTCAATAAGAAAAATGTTTATTGTATACATAAGGAACTGATTGGATCGTGTGTTGGAATGTATTAATAGATTAGGAAGGCAAACACATGAATAAGATCACGAAAGTAAATAGATTCTGATATTATTTATGCGCAAAATTATTTGAGGTTCTTAAAATATCAAATAGAGTTTGTGATAGCCTACTATTGTGTAGCGTAATGAAAAGGATGATTGTGGCAAATGCATTGACCTGAAAAAGTGAAGGGAATGTTAATAGGTTTTACTAAACCTGTTGAGAAGTACTAGGCATAATAAATAAGGTAATATTTGGCTTTGGGGGCGTTTGGACCAGCGCTGACATTTAGTGACATTTACCTTCCCCCAAGAGATTGTGTGGAAATGGACAATATCAGGCTGACCAGTAACATAAAATCCACTGGTATTTTTTAACCTAGGAGAGAGACAGAGATGTTTGCAATCATATTAGTTTTGGTTGTTTATTTTAAGTGTACACGCAGAGCATATTTTAGATAGTTTCCATTATACTAATTTCTGCAAATGTTAAGGAATATTTAAGGATTTGTTTTGTTTGTTTGTTTGTTTGTTTTAATTGGTGATCTCTCTTAAAGGAGAAGTTCACTTCCAGAAGAAAAAATTACAGATATGTTCATGTCTTTCTTTCTTCAGTCGTAAAGAAATTATGTTTCTTGAGGAAAACTTGAGATATGTTTCTCCATATAGTGGACTTCTATGGTGCCTGTGAGTTTGAACGTCCAAAATGCAGTTTTAGTGCAGCTAAAATTGACAATTATACTTTTTAACCTCAAAAGCTCGTTTTGTCTATTCTCTGCGATGCGCATGTGAACTGTGTAATCCGGGTCAATACAGTTAGAGTATGTCAAAAACTCCCATCTTATTTTCTCCTCCAACTTCAAAATTGTCTTACATCGTAGCAGAAGTACCGACCCAGTGTTTATAAAGTGAACATGCAAAGAAGATCAAATGCTCTTTACAAAAAAAGGTAAACAGCGATGTAGGATGATTTTGATGCTGGAGGAGAAAATGAGAGTTTTTCATCTACCCAAACTGTATCGACCTGGATTATAGTGTTTGCATGCACGTACTGCCGTATCCAATCGTTTGACTAGATGAGACCCTTCTTCTTTGGCTGGGATTGTTTATATGGGGATAAATTCTGGAATGTTTTCCTCAAGAAACATAATTTCTTTCCTACTGAAGAAACAAAAGACATGAACATCATGGATTATTTTGTTCTGGAAGTGAACTTTAAGTTTTATGTCCTCCATCCTGCTAGTGTTTTGTAAAACCTCTCAAAAACTAAAATGTACTAATCCTCAGGATAGTCAAGATGTAAATGAGTTTGTTTCTTCATGGGAACATATGGGACCCTGGACCACAAAACCAGTCTTAAGTAGCACGTGTATATTTGTAGCAATAGCCAACAATATGGGTAAAAATTATTTTATTTTATTTTATTTTATTTTATTTTATTTTATTTTATTTTATTTTATTTTATTTTATTTTTATTAAGTTAATTTTTGTTTTGTAATATGCATTGCTAAGAACTTCATTTGGACAACTTTAAGGGTGATTTTCTCAATATTTTGATTTTTTATTTGCACCCTCAGATTACAGATTTTCATCTGGAAATGTTATGTATGATTTATAAAACTCAATTTAAAATAAATAAATAAATAAATACCCTTATAACTTATGGTTTTGCGGTCCAGGGTCACATATTTGGAGAAATGTAGCATCACATCATTTGCTCACCAATAGATTCACCTCAGTGAATGGGTGCCGTCAGAATGAGAGTCCAAACAGCTGATAAAAACATCACAATAATCCACAAGTAATCCACATCACGCCAGTCCATCAATGGACTACTTGCACTAAGCCTCGTGACGTACTTCCGTTTTGAAATCGTAGGGCTCAGTTATTTCTGGTTATGTACATTTTCAATGTGCTGTAATCATGTAGTTGACTTAAACGTATATTAAAATGAGATTTCACGGGATGATTTCCAATTCGCAAATTTTCGGAGAAGGGAAAAAACATATTCTGATAATTATAGAATTTTCCAAACTCAACAGAACGTGAAGTTTTAATCCAACATAAACCGATCTGAGAAAGTGATGACTGAGAAAACAATCATAGATGATTGTTCACCACAGGGTGCCAGTGCTCTATAGTGGCCTAATCGCGATGCTGCAGTTTGTGAGATCTGATGAATAAGATCATAATGAACCTTTATTTATCTGTATTAAATATGTTAGTCACTATTCTGTGTCATATTCTGTCATCATTTCACTGTATGTAGTCTAATGCCAAAATAGGAGTATTCAATCGTCGCACTGTCAGCGTGTTACTGTTAAAAATTATTTTAAGGTTTAACATCGTTAAATAAGGCAGTTACCGCACATTCATTCAGCCATTTTAAACAATGGAATAAGCAGTATGGGCTCGGAATAAGAGCGCCAAGGCACACAAACAAATTAGCCATGGTTCTACTACAAATAAAAGCAAAAAATGCAATTAAAGTTAAACCATATAACAACAAATTCATCAGGTATGAATTATGATCAGTAAAAGAAAAATGCTGTCCATGAGAATGCGGCAGATTAGTGGGGAAATGTATTTATTTATTATTCAGAATGCACATACCGATGGGAAATATATTTATAGTAACCTTTCAGCAGGTTGAATATGATTCATTTTAACGCAGAGAATATGATTAATTGTTTTTTTTAAAGAAATGCCAGCCCTAAAATGTAGTAATAATCTGCGTCCTCATGAGAAACTGTCTGTATGTAGGTGCGCTGAACGCTAACTGGAAACTCCCGAGCCCTAACAAGTAGAACGCGGAAGTAGTTGTGCAAGTAGTCCATTAACATCTTGTGAAGCCTAAACAAATTCCTCATTGAAATCTTTTTAACTTGCTTTAGACTAAAATACGGGTCCTCTCTGCATAATATTGCTTTCTCCAGTGAAAAGGTAAGAAATATGGACAGATCAACCACTGTTTACAAGTGAAAACAGTCCAAAACAGTTGTAAACAAAAATGTTGGTGGATTTTGATGTGAGAGCACAATAGGAGATGGACTTTTTTCATTGGAGGAAGTGTTATTATGCATAATGCATTCATATTTTGGCCAGAAGTGGTGGTCTAAAGTTAAAACACCTAAATAATGAATTTGTTTCTTATATACACACAGCTTTTTGCTTCAGAAGATGTTACTTGTGGATTATTATGATGTTTTTATCAGCTGTTTGAACTTCCATTCTGACAGCACCCATTCACTACAGTTGATCCATTGGTGAGCAAGTGATGTCATGTAATTTCTCCGAATCTGTTCCTATGAAGAAACAAACTCATCTACATCTTGGATGGTGTAAGGGTGAGTAAATTTTCATGTCTGAGTAAACTTTTCCTTTAATACTTTAATAACAAAATTCTTTTTACAGGAAGTGACATCATTTGGTGGGAAAACAACAGTACAAACATCAATTATAATTATTTTTTTTATTCTAAGTTATTAGTTTTTATACGTTTTAAGTTTTGCCTTATTATTTGGTTTGTGTCATTCTAAAACCACCTATCATGATTGATAACATTACAGAAATTGGCGTAATTACATAAACCGTAAAAGTTTAAAAATAACTTGACCCAAAGTTGACAATAGCTAAATGTAGCTCTTCATTTCCATTCTGTTGATGTTTTGTGAAATGTGTTGACCAGTAGATTTCTAAAAGTCTGCTACACTCTTATATAAACCATTCATTCATTCATTCATTCATTCATTCAGTACTGCAAAACAAGAACGAGCATGAAGCATGCAGTACAGTAAGTGTCGGTTGATGTCATATTCAGGATATATACAACTAAAATGCAGTTATAAAATCAAAACGTTTGTCTTTCTCCCTCTCCTGTCCCTTTTTGATATTATGCCTCCCATGACTCAAACACTTTAGATTAATCACACTAATTGCCTCAATCATTTCAAATAGGCAGGAGAAGCAGCAGTGGCTCATGAATCGCTAAATCAAAAATCAGTGCCCCCTGTATACATACATCAAAATCCATCAAGGTGCAACTTGTTGAAAAGAAATCGAGCATTTCTACCCTCAATTTTGTTAATTTGTACTTTACATCGCTACAGGCCATTTTCAAATGACTCTGTTGTACGTGATGTGGCTGGGTCTAATTATAACCTTGACGTAAATAAACACATTTGATGAACATTAGCATACTGAGTGCAACATTGATTCGTTTGTAGACATCCAAAACACAAACACGATTTAATTCGATCTAAATGAAATCGAGCGGTAATGTGCAGCTACATGTGATTCTTCATGTCCAAATACAGCACTATGAACATCATCTTGCGAAGATGATGTATGAAAATGCACGAGGAACATGTTGGCTAGCTTCCGTGTGTGCGTGTTCACAGCCCAAATGATTTAATCACATCTAACTGTCCATATGAAAGCCTATGTGTCATATTCACAGTGGTAATAATATTTATACAGTGAGGTGAGACTAGTATCTGAACAACAGGGTTGTTAAAGTTCATGTCACGCTGTGCTTTAAGGGTGTGAAAACGGCATCAAGCTCAGCCTTCTGCACGACTCATCCGAGTGATATTTGTGCTGCTGGGTATGAAGATGGAAATGTAGCAATGCTTCTTATGCTTTTACCTCATATTACCTCCAATCTTGTGTTGAGGTTCAGCCGAGAACAAAAACGTTAAACTCTGGATAATGAAACGTGACGTAAAGGTTAAGAATAAAAAACACTGATACAAAACATGACTGATGAAAGTTTGCATTCATTTATTTGACAAAAGCCTCAGAAACGACATTTCCTAATGTATTTTGGGTGAGTCTTAACTTGCACAGTGACAGTTTCAAACAGTAAAATGTTTAATATTACTCTAAATATATCTGAATATTTACTTAAATCTGGTTTAAATATTTCCTAGTAAGATTTTTACTGTTTTTTTTGTTGTTGTTGTTGTTGTTTTTAAAGAAGTTTCTTATGCTCATCAAAGTTCAATTTATTTGATCAAGCATACAGGAAAAAAAAAAAAAATATTGCAATTTGGATGCAAGATGCAATTTCTATTTTAAAATACTTTAAAATATAATTTATCTCTGTGATGCAAAGCTGAATTATCATCAGCCATTACTCCAGTCTTCAGTGTCACACAGTCCTTCAGAAATCATTCTAATATGCTGAATTATTATTAATGTTTGAAACATTTTTTTTTGGATCCTGTGAAACTTTTTTCAGGATTATTTCATAAATAAACCACTAAAAAGAACAGCATTTATTTAAAATAGAAATATTTTGCAACAATATACAATACCATTCAAAGGTTGGAAACAGTTGTGCTGCTTAATATTTCAGGATTAATCAGGATAATCAGGATTCTTTGATAATTAAAAAGCAAAAAAATAAAAATAAATAAATAACAGCATTTATTCAAAATAGAAATACAAATAGAATAAAACTTTGAATGGTAGTGCATATTGTTGCAAAAGATTTCTATTTTAAATAAATGCTGTTCTTTTCAGTGTTTTATTTCTGAAATAATCCTGGAAAAAGTTTCACAGGATCCAAAAAAAAAATAATAATAAATGTTTCAAACATTGATAATAAATCAGCATATTAAAATAATTTCTGAAGGACCATGTTACACTGAAGACTGGAGTGATGATGCTGAAAATTCAGGTTGCATCACAGAAATAAATTCTATTTTAAAGTACATTAAAATACAAAACCACTATTTTAACTTGCAATTTCACAATAATTACTGTTTTTGTATGTCTTTTTAATCAAATAAACACAGCCTTGAAGAGCAGAAAACACTTCTTTAAAGATTAAAAATCGTACTAATCACAGACTTTTTAATGCCAGTGTTTGTGTGTATGTATTAGTAGTGCATGGTTTCCTGCTGAGTTTACATTATGTTACATTACAATGCATTTATTTAGTGATTTTATTCTGGTTAAAAGACCTCAGATTTAAACTGTAGAGGACAAGTTAAACCTACATTAATTTTTCTTGTAAAAACTTCTTTTTTTCTTGCCAAAAAACAAAACAAAAAAGTCTTTCCCAGCCACTGCCAGCATTTTTTTTTTTTTTTTAAATTATACTCACAAAACTTTCATGGCCTCAAGAATATTTTGTGAAAATGTTTATTATCTGAACATGCAATATGTCAAAAGAAAGAACAGAGCCTCTGCTTTTAAACAACAGCAACAAAAACGTTTTATTCTAACTTCATGCATTTTTTTCAGCAGTTGAATGTGGGCGTTTCATACAAAAGCAACATTTTAAACAAAAAGCTGAAAAAAAAAAAGGTTGGTTTGTCAAAGAGTATATCCAGTTCAGTTCAGAACAATGATCAAACCATGGATGGAGTAGATCGAGTCCATCAACACCCACAGCTTGCACAGTCCTACACCACTTCCTGGCTTAACATTTCATTTGGTAATGAGACAGCTTTAATATTCTGTTTAATGTTTGATGATTGTGTGATTTTCATATGCATCTGCTTACATATGTGATTGCTTGTTTCTGCTTTGCCATGTTTTGCTTAATAGATTCAGTACTCTTTCAGAAGATGTGTAACAGCGCCTACCGTATACGTTTAGATAAAAAAATATGCCAATGGTGGGGAAAGAGTTCATTATTTGACTCATGGATTAAGAACTAATTTTGACAGCTGTTAACTGATCTTTTCAGGACTTGACATACCTATAGATGTGTCTTGTCATTGTGATCTAATAAGGGATTTATAAGGGCCTCATGAGGCTCAAACCAGCAGGCTTCAAACATGTCTGATTCTATATGCCGTCCATGCATTTGTGATTTTTGCTTCACATTTTCTGCAGGCTACAAAAAATGAAGACAGTATTAAAGTTTGACATTAATCATTGTGGGCCGCTAACATCATTGACATAGATGTGAAAGAATGGCAAAACACTTCATCACAATGCCGATTCCCAAGATAAAGAGAACATCAAAATGAAAAGGTCGTATCTTTTTCATCTCTGATAAATTTTGCAACCTTCATGTTTGCTGTTCCACCTCTAATACTCTAATGTAGTTCTAAGTGCGATTCATTCCAGCATTCGTGTTCTTCAGCATGAATCAATGCTGAGAGTGTCATCAGGTAACCTGGAATGGCAGCGCATGTTCTCACTACTTCTCTCTTTGGAGGATTTGACCTTTAAATCAAGAGACAATGAGCATGTAAGCCTAGTCTGAAAATCGATGAAAGCCTGAGTAAAATAAATAACTCAGGAAATACTGTATATTTCTCAATCACTGAGAGTTTTAGACATCTTGAACCCTCACACCAATCACTCGTTAAAATGAACCACATGGGAAAAAAAAAAAAAAAAAAAAAAACCTGCCTGATCTTTAGTTTAAACTTTAATCACAGAGGCACTTTTCAACACATTTTTCGTATTATGAGTTTAGCACTAATAATGCCAGAAGCAAGGGACAGGCTGTCTTTTAAAAAAAAAACTATTTAAATTTGAGGAGTATGTTACAAGTTTACATACACCTTACCAAAATAAGAGGGATTATACAAAATGCATGTTATTTTTTATTTAGTGGTGACCTGAATAAAATATTTCATATAAAAGATGTTTACATATAGTCCACAAGAGAAAATAATAGATGAATTTATAAAAATGATCCGGTTCAAACGTATACATACGCTTGATTCTTAACTCTTTAACTGTCACTCCCATTTTTGAACATAGATGTGAAAATGCACTATCCAAACTTACACTTTTATAATTCATGAACAAAAACATTTTGTAATATGATTTTGATGTACAGTTTCCACGGTAATGCAATGTCTGATTTTAAAATGGTCTTCAAACAATGAATTTTGAGATTTTTAAGTTTTCAATTGGTATGTAGTTTCTTATGATATCTAAAGTGTGATAGGGAAAAAAAGGCAACTAGGAAAGTTTTTGTGACAAAGGTCAGAACTCCTGTTATGATGTAGATTTTAGAGGTGCACTCTTGTCATAAATTAATCTATTACTTTTGCTACATAATTTATAACACAAAACAGTGGAAAAATATCTATTTAGGAGTCTTAGATCTTTCCAACGATATATAGTTTGTCGTGATTGTATTAGGATTTGTTTGTAATATAGTGGAGTAAAGGTGACAGTGTAATACTGACAGTTTTTTTTTTTTTTTTTTTTTTTTTTTTTTTTTTTTTTAATAGTTGTTCATGAGTCCCTTGTTTGTCCTGAAGTTAAACTGCCCACTGTCCTTCAGAAAAATCCTTCAGGTCCCACAAATTATTATTATTAATTATTATTAGCAGTTTTGTGTATTTAAACCCTTTCCAACAATGACTGTGATTTTGAGATCCATCTTTTCACACTGAGGACAACTGAGGGACACATATGCAACTATTACAGAAGGTTCAAACACTCACTGATGCTTCAGAAGGAAAAACGATGCATTAAGAGCCAGGGGGTGAAAACTTTTGAACAGAATGGAGATTTTTCTTATTTTGCTTAAATATAATATTTTTTTCATTTAGTACTGCCATTGAGAAACTACAGAAGATACTTACAAGTTTCACAGAAGACAAAATCAATTAAATTTTCTGTGAATTCAAAAAGTTTTCACCCCCCCGGCTTTTAATGTATTAATGCTCCTTCTTGAGCATCAGTGAGCATTTAAACCTTCCGTAATAGTTACATATGAGTCCCTCAGTTGTCCTCAGTGTGAAAAGGTGGATCTCAGAATCATACAGTCATTGTTGGAAAGGATTCAAATACACAAAAATGCTGAAAAACCAAAGAATTTGTGGGGCCTAAAGGATTTTTGTGAAGAACAGCATGCAGTTTAACTGTTCAGGACAAACAAGGGACTCATGAACAACTATCACTAAACAAAAAAAAAAAAAAAACACAGTTGTGGATCATTCAGGTAACAACACAGTATTAAGAATCAAGTGTATGTAAACTTTTAAACAGGATCATTTTTATAAATTAATAAATTCAACTATTATTATTTTTTTCTTGTGGACTGTATGTAAATGCCTTTTATGTGAAATATCTTATTCAAGTCAGTACTAAATAAAAGAATAACACATTTTGTATGATCCCTCTTCTTTTAATAAAATAATTTACATTTTGCAGATTCTGCAAGGTGTATGTAAACTTTTGACCTCAACTGTATATGAAAATTAAAAGTTATGTCTGTTAATATTATTAGTGAGATATAAACTTATAAATTACTATAAATTATGAGACAAAAAGTCTCAATTACCTTTTTATTTTTATTCTGTGGCAAGAGACAAAAAAAAAAGAATTGCAAGATAAAAATCTTACAAACCTGCAGGTATTTGAGGGTAACTCTGACTTGAGTGCTTGCATATTTTTTGTCTGCGTTTGCACATTTACGCATGTTTCTCGTCATTTCTCATTATGTTTCTCTGCTGTTGTTTGTTTTTGATGTGTTTTAGCATCATTTCGCAATCTTAGATCCTCTGTCTAGACAGCTCTACTGTAGTTCTTTGTGGCTCAGAGCATTGCAGATGTGGTTTAAAATAATCATGTGGTATTCTTTAAGGCTAATCTTTTTCACAGGCCATTTTTGTGTGCGTCAGCCTTGCATATATCATTTGAAAACACAATTTCCTTTTGATCTTCGTCTAGCCAGTGTTCTTTTGTCATCCAGACATATTTTCCTTGATGAAACATTGAGGTCCATTAGCACTGTCAGTATTCACAGCACACGCGAGGGGGAATTGCAGTAAACTGCACGCTCTTAAGTGTGGAGGCACTGATGCCACTGCAATTTGCCCACATAGCATTTGTGGTCCAGCAACAAATTTCTTCAAATACGTGCTTAAGATCTGATTTAGCAGATGAAAGACTCAAACCTTTCAGTTGTTGAAATCCAAACAGTGTGACCTGGATTTGTAAGTAGGGACTTGAAGGATGAAAATGAAATAGATGAATATGAAATAAAAACCAAGCATTACTGAGCAATTACCTTTAAAAAGGCCTTTCTAATGCGATGCATAGAAATTGCATGTGGAGAGAGGATATTACTATAGGCTCTTATATTATTGTATATACGTATTAGCTTCAGTAAAACTGTATGTTGTTGTTATTTATTGGAAAAATTAAAAAGAATAATCTAAGTTGTAAATTATGTTTAAGTCACTGTATTATTATTTGAGTCCTACGCCAGTTTTTTGCATATATTCCATTAAACACTGCCAATCTACAGTGTTATCAAATGCTAATGTACTGATGTCTGTATTTTACGTGCTTCCATCAGTAGGTGGCGACAAATAACTTTGAGTGAGTCAATGAATCATTCTTTCAACTGATTCCTTCATTCATGAGCAAAACAAGTGTTTTTATGAATGACTCATTGAATCATTTATACTCATCCGATTCATTTAGAAACTGATTCATTCACTGAATCATTTACACATCTGATTAATTTATAAACTCATTCACTCGGGAAAGGAAACAGTTAAGTGAGTGAATCATCAGCCATGAATCAACAACTACTTTGTTTCACTTGGTGTTTTTTTAATGGCTACGTTTGGAACTATTTTCATTGGTAGAGCAAAGAAGTGGACGATATTGTTTCTGAGATGTAAGTTATTCATGTTTTCTTTATTTAACTGATGTGTATTAAGCAATATGTATACGTTTGGTGGAGGAATCACTCACTTTGCTTTTAAATGTGTAACATTTGGTCACAAAACACTATAGTACATCCCATTTTACTGTGATCTTGAACACATAGATATTTCACTCAAAACACTACTTGAGTATGTAACACAAATGTATAATATATGTGTGCACTTGAATAAGCAAACATGACTTATGCCTCTGCAGAAATATAAAAATACATTTCTCGGTATATCTTTGTTCGTGCACTTGGGTCAAATTTATTCCTGAGGCAGAATTTGGCCCCTCGTTCCCGCATGTTGGAGTCAGCATGATTTGTCACTAAGTATTCCCATCTGGCCTCTACATCTACGATGTCCTGATCTGACACTCATTGCATAATGACTCAAACTGCCCTTGTCCACCCATTGTGATGTAAGTGGGATTACTAAGACAGCTAGAAGTTGGGGTTTCAAGACCATCTTGTACTCGACATCAGAAACCACTAAGTGGATCGATACCCCAGAAATAAAATACAATGCCTGAAATCCTTAATGTCATATTCCACAATTGTGGCTTTTGTCGAAGGCCACAGTTAACTCTCTGTGAGACTGAGTCAATGAATACTGTATTTGAACTTTTTCTTTCTTTCTTTCTTTTTATGTATATGGAGTAACCAACCAAATGTCATTTTATCTATCACAGGGTGACTGGATGATTGACAATTTCCACAAATAGAGTACAAAACGATTTGACTGAAGATTTGATTCCCTCACCCTTCCTTTTAAAAAGTTATGGTGCACCAAAGTGCAACGTGAAGCTTTTTCCTCACAATAAATCAGGAACAGGGTGTTGCAATTCATCTCTGCCACAATAATGTTTTATCAATTGACCCTGGAACCTGGCCATGTTTACTCAACTCTAAAATCACCTAATATCCTACCGACACTAATATAATTGAAAGTCACAAAGCTGAGACTTAAACTGACCAACCATAGTTCTCAATATCAGTAGTATTTAACCAGTGCGTTGGACTTCAAAGAAACTCGAATAAATCCCTGGAATAAGACATCAAACCCACATTGTAAAGACAATGCATACGTTTCACTGTTTACTTTATAATCCTCTGACAAACTGTCAGGAAACATTGCATGACAAATCCTGCTTAGCAAATTGTTCGACGCAAGGTCAGTCCAGTTGCAGCCTTCCGAAAGCTCGGTCAGTATCTGCCTAGACGTTTGCACATAAGAGACGCCCCAGCACCGCTTGACTCTCTTCTGAAGCAGTCAGCGCTAATTACTGCAGACATGCCAGACAGATCCTTCCTGTCAAAGTCTTGGTGCCTCAGGACATACAACCTAGACTTTTGTGGGGAAAGGACACATAACTTAGATGGCGGAAGAAGAAACGGGTGCACACAACGCGCCAAAGTTTCTTGGGAGCTGTTTTGCTTTATCCTTGCTTGCCCTGCACTGCATTGTGCAACTCAGATTCATTGGAAATTCGTGACTCTGCCTACATGTCTGCAAAAAATGTACCTATACATATATTTCAAAGCAGTTTCCTGGTGAAATGAACAGTACAGGCAGTAAAACACCAAGCTTTGATTATGATTATGATTATGATTATGGGGCAGATTATTGATGAATAAACACTTATTTTTGCACTGTTCCTTACACAATATTGTGTCAGGGGCAGCCGTGGCCTAATGGTTAGGGAGTCGGGCTTGTAATCGAAAGGTTGGGGGTTTGAGACCCTCAATACCTCAACTGACGTGAGTCCCTTAAGCAAGGCACCGATCCCCCAACTGCTCCCTGGGCACTGCAGCCATGGCAATATGGCTGCCCACTGCTCCAGGTGTGTGTGTTTGTTCACTACTCACTACTGTGTGTGTGAACTTGGATGGGTTAAATGCAGAGCACAGATTCCAAATATGGGTCACCATACTTAGCCTCACGTCACATCCTTTCCTTTTCTATGCTATGTTCTTGAAACACTTTCAGTATAGTGCATTATTTGCAAAACAGTACATTTTTATGTGTGCATCTCATAAGCAGCACCATGCTTTTCTGATATTGTAAACTTGCTCTGTAGCCCTCCTGATACAGCATTGCACTTGCCATATGGAGCGCTTGGGTTAGTGAAACAAAACACTCTGCAAAAGAGCTCAAAGCCTTGTATAAGCAAGCTCAAATGTGTTTTTTCCCCTCACATTTGCTTTTGTTACATTTACATCAGATAATCCACTACATATGTATGGCTGTTACATAGTAAACTTGCACAGTAGCCTACCTGGTGCAGCATTTAAATTGCGATACGTAGTGTTTGGGTTTGAGTACTTTTAAATTTGAGTCATAACACTCCACAAAAGAGCTCAAATTCTTGTACAAGCAAGCTAAAATGACATGGTTGCTTCAGCAAATGTGTGTGATAAACTTGCTCAGTAGCCCACCCGGTGCAGCATTTTACTTGCGATACGTAATGCTTGGGTTTGAGTCCTGTGACACACAAGTCACAACACTCCACAAATAACAAAGCCTTGAATAAGCAAGCTAAAATGGCATGGTTGCTTCAGCAAATGTGCCACCCACCCCCCCCGCCCCCAAATTTCGTTTTGTTATGCTTGTGTCATCCGCTCAATATGTATGTCTGTCTATATGTATGTCTGTTTTTACATGGTAAACTTGCTCAGTAGCTGGTGCAGCATTTAACTTGTGATAGTTAGTGCTTGGGTTTGAGTCCTGTGAAACATGAGTCACAACACTCCTCAAAAGAGCCTTGTATAAGCAAGCTAAAATGACCTGGTTGCTTTAGAAAATCTGTGTGTGTTTTTTTTTTTTTTTTTTAATCTCATGTATACTTTTGTTATGTTTGCATCACATAAGCTGCATCACATGAGTGCAGCATTTAACTTGCAAACGTAGTGTTAAAATGGCATGATTGCTTCACATAACCCGCTCTATATTTATGGCTGTTCTTACATGGTAAACTTGCTTGGTAACCCACCTGGTGCAGCATTTAATTTTTGATATGTTGTGCTTGGGTTTGAGTCCTGTGAAACACAAGTCACAACACTCCACAAAAGAGCTCTCAGCTAAAATTACATTGTTGCTTCAGCATGTGTGTGTGTGTGTGTGTGTGTGTGTGTGTGTTTTAAGCTTTTGCTGTGTTTGCATCACATAATCCACTCCATATGTATGGCTGTCTTACATTGTAAACTTGCTCTGGAACCCACCTGGTAGAGCGCAAGGACTTGTATAAGTGAACTAAAATGGCACGGTTGCTTCAGCAAATGTGTTTTATCTCACGTTTGCTTTTTTTTTTCAACAGTATTGGTTAGGTGTAGGTAGTGCAAAAGGAGCATAACCTTTTAGCAGCACTTACTTATTTCATTTCTGAACTGCCGTAATGTGCACAACAAACAAAAAACATCCTCTTTACTTTGAAGACTGGACATTTAATTTTAAAATGTGCTACAAGCAATGCAATATCATTTTGCAGTCATCTTTTCACCTCTTATGGATGTGTCATTTGAAAAGTGCTTTGAAATATACCCAGAGCAACATAATTTAGATTTTGCAGAAACTTAGGCAAAGTCAGTCTTTTTCAATTAGTTTGAGTTGGTATTGTAAACTGAAGGGTTGAATTATGGTGGAAATATGAGGTAAAATCTCTCGCATTAACATTCCTAAAGCATGCAGCAGTTTGAATAGATGCATATTAGATCGACCAAAAAACCCTTCTATGTTTTGACAGTTTTACTTAGGGGTGTGTTTCCGTTTCCCAAAAAGTGACAACTTGAAAAAAGGGTCACTGAACAAGCGCGCTGCCTTAACTACCACTTCGACTGCCTCTGAAATTGTGTTAATTGTAGTCGTGGAGCTTTATTCAATAATGCACAAGGAAACTGTCAATCCACGACAAACAAATCAATCACTTGAACGAGGAAATGACTGAGGGTGCGTTTCCATAAATTGATGTAGCCAAACGAATAATGGCAATGATGGAAAAACAGGGGGAAACGAAAAGACTCTTGTTGTAAATTGTTTTGTGAATTACATTTCAATCAGAATCATTATTCTTCAAGCTGTAATGAATAAAACATAAAAGGCCGTACTGCTACGGAAGGCAGATAACAGATTACAGAGAATACAGTGTTTATTCTCTTTGAAATAAGAAATGAAGTGAAACTTTTTACCAGAACTTTTTTTATTTCTTTTTTTTTTTTTTACCACAACTTTTTGCAACTGCTTGCTAAGTAAATGATGAGGCTTTTCAATATCTATTTTTTTTTTTTTTTTTATCCATCAACAAAGAGACTATTTTAGGCGTATGGACACAAAGACAGTGGGAGAATGTATAATGACTCTTAACCCATAGCAGAGAAATAGAAACAAAAAGTGCATTCAGTTTTTTGAAAAGAAGACACTTATATGTCAGGAGAGAGAGGTGTAAACATTAGATGAAAGATTGCCTTGATGTGGTGAAATTAGGTGAAGTAAAATGCGTTTTCCTATTTGTGTGAAAAAAATATATAGCAGTAATGCTGGATGTCTTTGTTTGCATTTTAGGGTTAATGGCGCAGGGAGAGTGCATTATGATTTATTTGGTTTGAGATTCAGACAGAACTGGCAGAAAAGTGATGCATAAATCTGGTTAGTCACTTTACATTACACGAACACACAGTAATTAAAGCTGGGGATTTCATTCAAAGCCTTATTTCTCTAAATAATGTAGGAGTTGAAAATACTTTAAATGTCCATGTTCTCTCTAAATCAGATAATCTATCAGCATTCATTACCGTATTAAGGCCATTTCGCATGGTAGGCGGTAAAAACAAGATAAAGTGTTTTTAAATGGATTCTAACCTGCAACCTGCAGAAGGCGCTACTCACTGGAAATCAACTAAATCACTTTACAAATTATTTAATTTAAATTATTTTACGTGGGACTTAATATACAGTAGTGTATGATCTCATGATCATACATGCAAAAAAGAGTGAAAGAAAGTATACAAAAGACTCAATCTAAATGTATAGTGTTTAGATATTCTTTTAACAAAATAAAGGTGGGCTACTAAAACACTTAATTATTATTATTTTTTTAATTTTGCTGATTTACTTCACTGAATTTGAAGATTTGGAGAAATGTAGCTTGCATTACTTGCTCACCAATGGATCCTTTGTGGACTATTTGTGGATTATTGTGATGTTTTTATTAGCTGTTTGGACTCTGGCGGCACCCATTCGCTACAAAGGATCCATTGGTGAGCAAGTAATGCAAGCTACATTTCTCCAAATCTGTTCCCATGAAAACACAAACTCATCTACATCTTGGATGGCCTGAGGGTGAGCACGTTTTCAAAATGTTTATTTTTGGATGATCTATTCCTTTAAGAGTTCTCAAAATCACAGTTAAGATGCATCAACATCAGCTTGTGACTTTTTTTTTTAGTCCGGTTTGTTGTGACTCACTAACAAGCAGAACACGTTGCAGACAGTTCTTCTGCATATCCCGAGCAACTTCAGCGGCAGTATCACAGTCAAATCAATTATTTCCATACTGTGTTTTTTCTTGTGCAACAGAAGAGGAGTTCCTTTGAGGCTTTTTAGATTGTTATATCAAATGATTTTAAATGTACCAGAGAAAAGATGAATGGTGGCATCCAGAGTTTCTCCTTGGAGAGCGTAAGCATATAGCTGATCTAGGATCAGATTAAAGGGGATAAGAGAAGCCTCTCGTATGAAAGGTTATTTTGGATTATCTGTCTAAAAGGTGAAATATGAAGCTCCCTGTACTTGCAAAGTCTTTCCGTGTCTGCTACATGCATAGGGAAAGCATTTACATTATGTCAAAACAAGGGTACCTTGGTAAATCTGACCTGTAGTAAGGTACATAAAGAGCATAAGCAATACAAACTGCACCAGAAAAAAAAAAAAAGACACGATAATTGTATTATTTTATAACATCAGGTCTGGGTTGTATTTCACACTAAATAAATAAATAAATAAATAAGTTGCATTTATATAATCAAAATAGATTTGAAATATGTTTATATTTAAATATACATGTATATTCATTCAACAACAAGTGATTTATCTTAAATAGTTTTTAATGAATACATAATTTGTAAATGTATGTAAAAAATATTTTAAAACAATTATTTGTAAAACAACAAAATAATTTATTAAAATATAACTTAAAAAATCATAATATCTTATTTTGTATAAAGAAAATTAAGCCTTTTGCATTGTGACATTATTTTCAAGGCAGATGAGCACATTATAAAGTATAAATATGTGTATAAGTATACCTTCATATTTACTTTACAATATAAAATAATATATCATTACATTTATGCTTTTATCAGTTTTATTTTATTTTATTTTATTTTAATGTAGAAACATTGTCCAGGACAATTAATTTTTCAATAAATAAAATAAAATAAAATAAAATAAAATAAAATAAAATAAAATAAAATAAAATAAAATAAAATAAAATAAAATAAAATAAAATAAAATAAAATAAAATAAAATAAAAAAACATAATATGAAATACAATCTGGACATTTGCTGTTTTGTTTACACTGAACTCAAGTACATCCTTCAAAACTGTACCAGGAAAAGAAATGAAAAATATAACATTGACTGTGGCCATTGCCACAAGCTGTGACCATCCAACACTATAAAACCCTCACAAATTTCCCTTAAACTTTTCTATTTGAAAAACACATGGGTACAGCTTTGTGTTAAATGGACAGTACTTCCAATGAAGAAGAAAGCAGAAAAATGAACATTACAATCACATCTGCTCAATCAAGCGCTTTCCATGAAGCACAAGGACTGAATCACTGTCACTGTGCAGCCCAAAAGCTAGCAAATTTGCAAACTGCCAGCTAACCACTACCCTTAATCCAAGCTCTAAAATTAGTTTTACATTTAACTCAAGGCCTAAAAGGGTTTATTTAATTAATTTATATTTAATCTTATATAATTAAAAGCTTTCTATTGCCAAAGAACATCATCTCGTCTCTTACCTGCCCTCTCGGGGCACGTGTTTTGCTCTGTCTCGTGGACACGACTGAAACCAAATGAAGATTAGCTCTCAAAACACACAGCTGCTCCATGGATACTCATGGCAGTATTGATAATGAATCTTAGAGTGTTTTCAAGCCATCTTGTAAAATTTAATAACTAACATGGAAATATAACACAATCATTTGTTACCACTGGACAATAACAAGGTTAAATACTCATTTGAAATTAATTAGTTCAATTAAAATATAATTTACACAGACAAATACACAGACAAACACGACAACAGCAAGTGTCAATCTTTATTTAGGCAGAACAGCGGTCGAGTGAATCCCAGGAAACCTGACATATCCTGATCATGTTTCACCCCAAAATCAAAAGAAATTAAAAAATGAAGGATATAACCCCCATTTCTCATTATCATAATGCAAATAATTCCCTCATCACTGTAATGCAGGCAAAGGAAAAAAAAAAATGATGCTGTATTACAGTAATGAGGATTTAATAAGAATAACCACTGAGAATGAACAAATTATATTAAATACATTTATTTCTAAATAAATAAATAAATTATAGTGCATTATAGTATGAGGATTTGCATTAATGCATTTTATCTATTTTTATTACAGTAATGAATATCTAACGAGAATCATTACTGAAGTAAATGTGAGAATTTGTCATAAAAACAATATCACAATGTGTATTATTTATTTATTTATTTATTGTATTTAATTTTTTGACCATAAAGAAGTTTTGACATTTGCATGGCAATTAAGCATATTTAATCCACCAAGTTGATGCTGTATTATAAGGAGGGCCATATTACTCAAAATTAAATACCTAAATAAATGTTAAAATATATAAATAAATCGTTAAATGCATAATTTAATTATTGAAAGCATAAATACATGTAGAAATATTTATTTATTTAAAAAACATATTTATTTAAATATTTATTTATTTATTTAGGTATTCATTTAATCATTTATTTATTTAAATATTTATTTATTTATTCATGCATTTATTTATTTTAATATTTATTTATTTATTTACCCATATATTAAATATTTTATTTTATTTCATTGCACTTTTTAATGTTTTATTTTATTTGATTATTTTTTATTGTTTAATTTTTTTTGTATTTTATTGTATTTTTTTTTTTTTTTACTTTTTATTCTATTTTATTGTATCTTTTAACTTTTTTATTTTTTTATTTTGTCTCATTTACAATTATAAAGACATTTTGACATTTGCATGGCAATTAAGCACATTTAACCCACCATTCCTCATTATCATAATGTGAAGAATTCCCTCACTACTGTAATGTGACAAAAATGTGGAAATTAATTGATGCTGTTTTAATACTAATGACATACTAATGACAATCACCGTTGAGAATGCATAAATTGTTAGAAAACAATAGTAATAATAAATAAAAATCATAATTATCATCATCATCATCATATGCACATTTTAAATGCATTATGGCAATGAGAATCAGGTGATAATGTGATTAATTGTCATTATAATCATGCATGATAAATTATGCATGATATATATATTTTTTTTATTCATTCATATAATTATTCATATTGTATTGTATTGTAAACCGCAGTGTGACCTGGAAATGGTTTTGTGAGGGACAAAAGCACTGCTTAAACATCTACATGACTATATATTTTAAAAACAATACAAATAAATAAATGAATAACAGCCACTTGTTGTGCAGGACTTGGCTCAGCGTTGTTCTCTTTCTAATACCTCAGCTTGGGAATTATTATATTGTGAAAACCGCATCTCGGTTGCGTCTGCTCTGCCAAATGCTTGTATGTGAAACTCCACGGTTTCCCATCAGTTCCCTCTGCTCTTGATAATTGCTCTGTGAAAACGTTTATGAATCTATCACATTGCAAGGTCGGCCACGTCGTTCTAGATTGACGCGTCGAAATGAGATCACTCCGAGTTAATTAGCGGCTTGGCAGAAGAAGTAAGCACAAGCGTCCACGAGAGACCACGGAACAGAAAACACCAACAGCTCGAAATGCCAACCCCTTTATCTCCCAGCTCAAACCCCAGTATCTAACATCCTTAAAAACAATTCGGCATCTTTTGCGAAAGGTACCACTTCTCGTCGTCTCAAACTGATTCCACTTTCACCTCTGCGCCGCTTGTTTTGATTGTCAATTGGTGCATTTCAAAAGCGCATGATTGCACTTGGAATCATCTGGAGATGCGACAGCACGCCCTCGTGCGCAAACCTGTCATAAAGGCCAATTTCCACCAGAAGGGACAGGGATAAAAAGGAGCAGAGGTCAGGCGTATTGCAGCATGAGAGCACTGCTCAAAGAACACTTGCTTTAAGATACTTTGAGTGGACTTGCTGCGTAGGCCACATAAATCTAGCGCTGACAACCCCAGTGAAAGTCATTACTCAAGCACTGTCACGGCACCGGGCCTCTCTAGCCTCACGTCGGCCCCGCGCCACGCCGTACGAAGCCTCTTCTGTCGCTCTGTTGTGCTTTATGCGGCAGCGGCGCTCGCTTAGGCTCATTCATCTAATGGAGGCAATGAAAATGGGGGAGGCAAATTGATGTGGTCCATTTAAGGGCCCGATTCAAGCCAGCGCCATTGCTTTTAATAAATAGGGGAGTATTGATATATTTCTATCTCCCTGTGAGAGCAGAGGATTCCGGTTATTGGTGGAGGGGTTTTTTAATGCGCTCTGATGTATGTTAGGTGCGGCTATGGGCAGATATTGGATTAGGAATCATCTGAATAATTCAGTTCAACATCAACTGAAATTATTCAAATGTAAAAGTTATTTCCAAATAAGATGGGCTCTGATATGTTAGCTTATGATAAACTCTACCACACACAAACTAATAGTTAAATAATTGCAAAAAATAAGGGGTGAAAATTATTTTTTTTCTCTATGTAGACATTTCTAAAAATCTTCAATAATTAGTGAACATTTTATTTTATTTATTTTTATTTATTTTATTATTTTATTTTATTTTATTTTAGTGTTTGTTGTTGTTAAAACCAGTGTAATAATAATAATAATAATAATAATAATAATAATAATAATAATAATAATAATAATAATAATAATAATAATAATAATAACTGTTTAGAGAACAAAAAATAATAATAATAATAATAATAATAATAAATATGATTACTATTATTAGACATTTCTAAAAATCTTCAATAAAAATTAAACTATCTCCAACTCCAATTTTATTTTTATTTATTTATTTATTTATTTATTTATTTATTTATTTATTTATTTATTTATTTATTTATTTATTTATTTTATTTTATTTTATAATTTTATTGTTATAATATTTTCTAATATGTTATTTTATAATATATTATTATTATTATTATTATTATTATTATTATTATATTTTGTTCTTGAAAGTTTAATAATAATAATAATAATAATAATAATAACATATTATTATTATTATTATTATTATTATTATTATTATTATTATTATTATTATTATTATCATTTGTTGTTGTTGCTGAAACCAGTTTAAACAAGTATAATAATAATAAAAATTAAACCATAAACCTTACCATAAAATATACATAAAAGTCATAACTTTTAACTGAAGTCATATTATATTGTATCTTACAGTGTTCACCATCTTGTTGTTTTTTTTCTCTTATGAAAGTATGCTTTCATGTCATAATAATAATAATAATAATAATATGTAAATATATTTATTTATTTATTTATTTTAATTTGCATGAAAGTACTTGGTGTGTAAGAGGATGACTTCATTTGCACTGCTTCATGGGAGTGCGTGGCACACTTATCATTAAAAACCTCTAGTTTCTCTAGGGACGAAATTAATGAATTATTTACTACCAGAACCCTAATATTGTGCTGTATTGTGGATGTTCATAGCTTTTGTTGTGCTTGAGTTGGTGTGTAATTCTGCATGGAGCAGCAATACAAGCCAACTGAATATACTACATAAATACAACAACTGAAAACATATGTTTCAGTGGTTGGAAGTATTGACCTGATGTCCTTAATAAAACGACTGAGCATGGTCTTATGTGTCCACTATGACTGAAATGGGATTCAGCAGATGACAAGCATCTACCGTTGAACGGTCACGTCTGGCTATTTTCTGTTCACTGAACGAGCGCATCAGTGATTTTTATCCAATGTGACTTCAGGGAACATATCAGTGATGACACAAATAGCATAAATCCACATACATACAGTCAAACAAACACAAACAGATCATGTCTGAACGGAGAACAGGGATATATAGAGTATCTGTCAAGTGTGTGCATACATTTTCAAGCGTATTACTCAAAATTACTGCTGAGAGAAACCAGAATGACCTTTGAAAGGGGAAAAAAAGCATGAGATTTAACCAAATTGACAGTCTTCCTCCAGGAAACTGGGCCGAGCTGATGCTCACATCAATGATGACAGGCTCTTGTTGCATGGGCAGCAAAGTGTGAATGAACAGAAGCTGCGATGTAACTAAAAACAGAAGGAAAAAAAATCATACGCTATATACAAAAATACAAAAGCAGCCTCCTGAAAATAATCCACTGACATTCACAAGAAAGAAATCACCACAGAAGATGTAAAGATGATTTCTTAGACATAGATTCAATTTAGTTTCCAACAACTGATAATTTAAATAGCAGTCTACACTTTTTTTTTTTTAATCCGCCTTCTATATTGATCTTAAGATTGATCTTTTACTCCATGCAGGTGTTTTCTGCAGTACTGAGTCTACAGCCTCACTGCAGAATAAGTCACCTTTTACCTGAGTTTGCCATCTTTTTGGATGTGAACTCGCTGAATTCAAAGTGATTATGAATAATTAATGATTAATCAGTGATCATACAGTACTTCTGTAAATAGAATATTTTATAAAAAGCTACAGCCTCACTGCAGAATAAGTCACATTTTATCTGAGTTTGCCATCCTTTTGAATGTGATAAGGGGAAAAAAGTCTGTGTATCAAAAAATAATAGCAAGGAAACACTTTTTGCTGAGGACTCAACGCAAAACGTAACAGTGAACAGTGCGAAAAGTGTAGTCTGATTCACAGAAAAAAGTTGTTTTGTTTCGTTTTGGGAATAAAAATTGCACAGTGCAACTAGTGTATTCCGATTCACGCATAAATGACTCATTAGATCCAATTTTTTTAATGTATCTTTCAAAGAGATTCACAAGCTTACCGTTTGAATCAGTGTAATGAATCATTTATGGATTGAATTTACTGAATTCTACAGAATATTCTATAGAATATTATATAATAATCTACAGCCTCACTGCAGAATAAATTACATTTTACCTGAGTTTGGCATCCTTTTGAATGTGATATGCGAAAAAAAAAGGCTGCGTACCAAAAAATAATATCAAGGAAACACATCTTTTTGCTGAGGAATCCTTGCAGGATGCACACAGAATGCTTTTTTTGTTGTTGTTGTTGTTGTTTTGTTTCGTTTTGGAAATCAAAAATGCACAGTGCAACTAGTGTATTCCGATTCACGCATAAATGATTTATTAGATCCAATCCTTTTAATGTATCATTCAAAGAGATTCACAAGCTTACCGTTTGAATCAGTGTAATGAATCATTTATGGATTGAATTGGCTGAACTCTATAGAATATTCTATAATAATCTACAGCCTCGCTGCAGAATAAGTCACATTTTACCTGAGTTTGGCATCCTTTTGAATGTGATATGCGAAAAAAAAAGGCTGTGTACCAAAAAAATATCAAGGAAATACATATTTTTGCTGAGGAGTCCCTGCAGGATGCACACAAAACCTAACTCGTAAACAGTGTTGTCTGATTCACAAAAAAAAAAAAAAAAAAAAAAGTATCTTTTCTCTTTCTTTTTTTTTGTGTTGTTTTGTTTCGTTTTAGGAATCAAAAATGCATGGTGCAACAAGTGTATTCCGAATCACGCATAAATGACTCATTTGATTCAATTCTTTTAATGATTCATTCAAACAGATTCACAGCCCTACCATTTGAATCAGTCTAATAAATTAGTAATTATTCAGTTATCATACAGTACTTGTATTATATTATATAACAAGACTTAATATCTGTAAAATTGTTATGCTGTAAAGTCTTGTTATGTAGCACTTTATTTACAATTACTGCATGATAGGGTATTTTTTTACTGAATAACATGACACTTTTCTCCCTCTCTCTCTCTTTCTCTCTCTCTCTCTCTCTCTCTCTCACTGAAGTCATTATAGTCATGTGAACAAATCAGTCAATTGTAATATGATATCATTTGACAACATGTCATCTGCATTTGAGACTATAGCTTAACGTTTGATGTCTGCGTTTATTTTGATTGGTGAAATCTAAATGTAGTGTACAGAATGGGCCACTTTAGTAGTAGTATAAGTCACTTTAGATAAAAGTGTCTCCTAAATGCTTAAATTTAGCTGACACTTCGCCTTCACCCATCTTATTTATGTAAATGTAAATATAAACATGTTTGAGCCTTGTTCTCACTGATCTGAATGTTTCTGACTTCACTTGAGTCTTAAGCTGAACCCGGATGGAATGGAACTTACATAACTTTTCTTATAATTCCTTTCAAGTTAAAATAGCCTGAATTGTTGATGAAATTCCTACGGTAGGTTCATCCACTCAATCAAAAAGAGAAACGTGCTGAATCCTTGACCAAATTTTGAAGAGGAAAGAAATGTTCATCCATTCAATGCAATTTCCCTTTCAGCTTTCATGCTAGATATTGCACAGCAAGTTCAATTTCTTAATTGAGGAAAATGAATGGAATATGAAGCTCAGATTTGACTTCCATTTTGTGAACCTCAGGTTGTCCGTTCAGTCATGCTCAAATAATACTGTCATTATATCAACCCACGCTTACATGTGACTGCAAATCTTGAATTACATAAATGAACTACATACCACCTGCACTACACGTAACCTGAAGTGTTAACAAACACAAATGCGAGATAAAAATACATTTGCTGAAACAAACATGCTATTTTAGCTTGCTAATTCATGGCTTTGAGCTCTTTTGTGGAGTGTCGTGACTCGTGTTTAATGGGACTCAAATTTGAGCGCTACATAGCGCAAATGCAATGATGTACCGGGTGGGCTACAGAGCGATTTTACTATATCAGAAAAGCCATACATAAGGAGCTGGTTATGTGATGCAAACATCAAAATGTATTGGTATACAAATTATGGTTATTATACATACTGTATATTGGTTATTGTATATTTGTATACAAATTGTTGGTATACAAACATATTTTGAAGGCATAACACAGTATTGTGCAAGGAACTGTGCAAAAATAAACCTTTATTCATGGATAATTTGCCTCTGAAATCATATTTTTTGTAAAAAGAAACAAAAATTGGTGGTGTTTTACTGAAGTTGTCTGAGCGTGTTGACTCGTGATGAGCTGAATCCAGCTTCATTCCCCTCTTTGTGAAGCTCTCCCAAGTGTTTGAATCAGCTTTGCTTGGCAGTTTTCTCAAGTCTGCGGTCATCCCTGTTGCTTGTGCACCTTTTCCTACCCAGTTTCTTCCTTCCAGTCAACTTTGCATTTAATATGCTTTGATACAGCACTCTGTGAACAGCCACCTCTTTCAGTACTGACCTTCTGTGACTTACCCTCTTTGTGGAGGTTGTCAATGATTGTCTACCATTACCAAGTCAGCAGTCTTCCCCATTAGTGTGGTTTCAAAGAACAAGAGATACCTGGAAATTATACTGTAAGGATGGTCATTTAATGAATCTCAAATGTAAATATTCTAATATTTTGAGATACTGGATTTTTGACTTTCATGAGCTGTACACTCTAATCATCAAAATTAATACAAAAACTGATTAAACTTAATAAAACTTTTGAAATGTTTTACTTTACACGAGTCTAGAATATATGAAAGTTACTTTTTTTTAAAATAAGTTACAATAAAAAATGAACTTTTTCATGATATTCTAATTTTTTAAAAATCTGATTGGTGAATCACAATGTTGTTCCAGCGTCAACAAAGATGTTGATCATGTCGTACTTGGTAAAATCAGGTTCTGCCTTCACGCACTCACCCTCACATTTTTCCAAACTTGTATGAATTTCTTTCAGCTGTTGAACACAAAAGAAGATATTTTGAAAAATGTTGGCAACTAAATAGTTGATGGTAGCCATAGACCTCCTTAGTATGGAAAAAAAAAATGGCTACCATCAACTGTTTGGTTACCAACATTGATCAAAATATCCGCTTTTGTGTTCAGAAGAAGAAAGAAGCGGATTTGGAATAAGTGGTGGAGTTGTAGTATAAATCACTTTAGATAAAAGTGTCTCCTAAATGCATAAATTTAGCTGATGCTTCATCTTTACCCATCTTATTTATATTAATATTAATACAAACATGATAGCCATTGACTTCCTTCATATGGGAAAAAAAAAAAGGGCTAGCTCAACTGTTTGGCTACCAACATTCATCAAAATAAGAAAGATTTGGAATAAGTGGAGGATAAGTAAATGATGACAGAACTTTTTGGTGAACTATCCCTTTAAGTAAGAAATTGTAAATTTCTCCTAATACTGAAAGCATAAAGCAGCATAGAAGCACAAAGAAATGTGTTTCATATGACTCATATGATAAAAATGCAGATGTACAGCAATCTGTTCGTTCTAAAGCATCCTTGATTTTGTCTTTGTAAACATACGGAAAAGGTTGCATTTGAAATACACTGCAAGCTGCTTTGTTTGGAAAACTGTCTGTTGTGCAGCAGTACATCCGCAACACTGCAGACTGCAATTACAAAGCGAACGCTTTAAACGTGAACACTTTAGACAACAAGTCTTGGAACAAGATGGACGCCTTTGTACTTCCCCTACAGACCGTTCTTTAATCTAACAGGTCCAAACGTTTGTCTCGTTCTTTGCTTTCAATCCACATTTATGAACTCTCCTCTTCCCGTCCAGCCTTAGATTTACAATTAGCTTGGAAACCAATGTCTGTCTTTTGATTATTTGCATTGCTGATCCTTCTTTTCATTTCACACTCTCTATGATGCAGACTGGCTTGTCTTTGAAGATAAACGCAGGGCTTCACTACGGGAAGTATGAAAGCAGTCTAGATAACTATGAACTGGACAGTGAGGCCATGAGAATCTGCATTAGCATGATGAAAAGGAAAGAATGATGGTGGTCTCTGGATGTCTTAAATGAGAGACTGAATCGGGCGCTGTACCGTGCAGCGCTGTGTCAAGCCTCAGTCCGCAGAGTTAACTAGATCAGGTCAACGTGCTTTCACAGCTTCCCTTTTCCTCTGGTTATTTCACGCTTTATTTCTTTCAGGATCAGTCACTTGGGTGTTTGTTCAATTATGGACACTTTTAACCCTGTGAACTTTTAGAAAACACCCTTTAAAACACTAGTTTATTTCATTTGTTCGCTAACAATGTGTGAGGGTCCACATACATGTGTCAGAGGCAAAATCTGAAAGTCATAAACTTTTCAACTACAATGTAATTTTTTTAAAAAGTGTGGAGGGGGGAATAAAGGGAATAAAACCTTTGTAGTGTGAAGGATAATTTCATAGCTAGCGTTTAATGAATCTTAAATAGTTAAATAATATGTTCAAACTTTTTTAATACACTTTTTGTACAAAAATATCTTGATTGGAACTGGCGTATAAAATATTATGTTCATAAGTGATATCTAGCATGATCCTAAAGCATGTTTCTACCCTACTGTTGTCATATTGGTAAACAGGTTTAAAAAAGAAAAAAAGAAAAGATTATTATTAAAGATTATTTGGCCAATATTATTAATTGTGATGGAAATGACAGCACAACAAATATTAAAAATGTTGATTTCACTCTTTGTTGAAATCATTGTAGTTTATTTATTTATTTATTTATTTATTTATTTATTTATTTATTTATTTATTTATTTATTTATTTTAATGATGGATATTCATAGTTTAAGACTGAATGTCTGATTCTGGTAAAAGAGTAGAGCAATAAAATGTATACACAAAAGCCAACCTAAATAAAAATAAATAAATAAATAAATAAATAAATGAATGAATGAATGAATGAATGAATGAATGAATAAATATGACATAATAACATGATTCTAATGTTTTTTTTGTTTTTTTATATGAACAGGGATATGAAAGAGATCAGAGATACTATTGTAGTTTTTATTTTTATTTAAAAAAAATATTTACATTTACATTTAGACATTTAGCAGATGCTTTTATCCAAAACGACTTACAAAAACATATTTTATGTAAAAAAAAAATATTTACAGTTTTTCTCAGTCGCTTTGGTGCATTTCTCACAACACTATTTACATTTGCACAACAGTTAATGCATTTCTCAAAACAATTAGTACAAACTGCAAAACCTAGTTGATAACCTGCAAAAGCGTGTCACTTGCGCAAAATGGATAGCTCATTCCTCAAAAGCAAGTATTCATGTCAATGAAAGTGTCAGTGTCATCAAGATGAAAAGTCCTGACACCATTGTTTATGAACAAGATAGTCAAATGGCTTTGTCATGTTTTCATTATGACAGTTTACTCTGTAAATTTTTTCCTATGCAAAAAAGTCAGATTTTGGTGACACTTCCTGAAAATGCTCAAGACAGCACTATATACTATTTGCACAGCCATTTGAAAACTACAGTAAAGCTAGACATTACTGTATTTAGTGAGGTATCTGAGTACAAGACACTGAATATGTATGTTTCACATTTTTACTTCATATGCTCTTTGCAATTCTAATGTATTCAAAGCATTGTGCAAACGAATAAATACACCCTTATTTACAACAAACATAAACTCCCTTTGGGTAGAGCTGTGCACAATTGTAAACAATATTGCAGTACATATTGGAACTGAACCTACAACATATAGGTATGTAAATCATTCATGCACATTTGCAGAAATTGTTCAATTTAGAAGACATTTTCAGGAAAAAAAAGATTTAAAATTTTTTATAAAATTTGCTTGACAGATTTTGACAACTAGTTCAACATTTTTGTATGTAATGACTCAAGCAATGAAATGAGGACTATTAGTTTTATATGGAATGACTATTCAGCATTCACAAGTTTAGTTAATTTTGACTGACATGACATAAGCAAATGATAATGTTATAAAACAGCAGAGAGTTGTATGAAAGCAATTGATGCATGTCCAAAAGCATTTGCAATTTGTTGGAAGGAATGAGAAACTGCTACTATGATGTGCACAAATGACTAAATGTTGTGGAGGTTGAAGTAAATGTTGTGCAAATGTAAATAGTGTTGTGAGAAATGCACCAAAGCGACTGAGAAAAACTGTAAATTTAGTTTTTTTAATATTTCAATATAGTTTATACTATATTCACATCATTTTTAATTTTAGTTATTTTAGTATGTCAAATTATTCTAAATAAAAAAGTAGTAATATTATTAGTATTAGTAGTAATAAAGTATTTTAGTAGTTAATTTTATTTCAGTTAACATAAATGCAAAACATTTTATGTTTTTAGTTTATGTTTTAATAAACTATAATAAACCTGATTTTGTATTGTATTCATCAGTCGTTTTCTTTTGCAATTTTACCACCACAGATCTCTGTGATAATAAAAAAAAAAAAAAAAAAAAAAAAAAAAACTCCATATGGTCTACACAATTATGAGCAGCACTAGATTGACAGTAGTAGGTAGATTAGATAAAAGCATCAGTTTAAACACACCTGCTTTTTCCAGTTCAGATTTTCTTCCTTAATCTGACATTGTGTTTTGTTTCAACAAAGTGTGAGAGATATAAATAATCCTCATATTAATCTAAAGCTTTTTGCAGCAGCAGTATTCCATATGTGTTTCTGTATAGCACTTATTTTTTTCCTAGTTAAGTTTCGAAGGTGGTGTTTTTCTAGTAGACTCATCCTCGGGCTGTTTTCTCCTCATTGCTGTGTCCAGCAGACAGTGCGTGTTTGCCAAGAGTAGTGTTGCTTCTGTCTTTGACAGCAGACCACCACAAGCTCTTTCATCTCACTCTTCCTAAGTGGTGTGCAATACAAGAGCCCATTTTGAATAAGAGGGAAGCCCACCTGACACACATCGCCTGCCTTCGATATTATGTGCACTTGAGTTCAACAGTGCTTCAGCTGGTCCGCCTGCCATAGCTTACCTGCAACGGATGCCCCTGATCACAAATCACAAGTTACGTTTTTAATGCACAATTTCTCTAGAGCCAAAAAATGCATGTTGTAACGTGCAAATTCAAACGGAAGAGCAATGCTATGATGCTATAGCCTGAACTATGACTAATACCCACAACATCCTCACCAACAAAGGACATGTTTGAGATGGGATTTAAATCTTCTCGGAAACACCAGTCATTGAAACACATTCATTATCTGCAACGAAACAGAACATCCCAGGAGCGTTTCCAGCATCGAAAATGATTGAGGCTGTGCATGATTTTTCACATTCACCAAGAGAAAGAAGACAAACACATGATGCATTGTCGATGCTCTTTGTTCCAAGACACAACTCGCTTCTGGAGTAATTATGGACCCCCGGAACGGAGCAGGAACATTAGCAGATGTATTGGGTCTTGCATGGAAGGTATAAGCCAAAGCCTAAATGAACATCTGTGCTCCTGTTAGGAACTATGAGAAAGTGGAGGAAACAAGTATTTAAAGAGCCAGGTTGCATCAAGGGTATTGCTTTTTTTATCATAGACTGGGCACTTAAATGCATGCATTACACATGTAGTGCTCATAAACAAGCACTCAGACTTGGAAAGCTCTGGAAAGTTGTGTCTTTACAAGCACTTTACCATTTATGAGTGTTAGACTTGTCATATCTAAACTCTGCTCTAGACATACAAAAGAAGCCTTGAAGGTGGAAAATTTACATTTTTTTCATAACTTTTGGCTCAGTGACTTGTAATAGACGTTAGGTGTCTGCACACTATTTTTTCCTCTAATTTATCTTTCCGCACACTCAGCGAAACCAGAAATTCATTTTATGACAAAATTCTATATACATGTGCCCCTAAATCTCAAATGATTAATAACCAATGTCATTTATACTGTTAAAGTCAGGGTATTCAAACTTTTTCATGACCCCTAGAGATGATGATTCCCATTGTGAGGGAATAAATACATTTAAATTTATATTAAATAATAAATGAATGAATGAATTGCATTTTTTTGCTGTCTGATTTTGCATTCTTATGTAAATTGTGCAAAAGCCCATATATAGACTCATAGACCCTCCCCTTAAAATCAGGACAGTGGAAAAAAGTGGGCCAAAGAGAAGGATTTAAAACCTCATGTAAACTGGAATGCATCTCCCTTGTCTGCTTGTGATCTGTTAGACTAAAACACATCTTAATACCAGGGTAAACAAGGCCTTTGACAGGCTTGAAAACACATCTTGTATAGCTCATGAAAAGGATACGTAC